>NC_090173.1:24310645-24599723 GCF_024679245.1 Pseudorasbora parva
AGCAATTTGAACCAATGGGATCGCTCTGGGTCCTAATGGAGACCTGATTTGGGGGGACCAAATTTGTCACAACACTAGAAGAAAAACAACTAGTGCAGCACTGGAAAGGGGAGGGGTGGTACCAAGGCTATGTATAGGCTACTTTAAGTTGTCGGCCAGTCACATTTCGCGGGTAAAAAAAGTCCAGTGAATACTGTCAACAGTGTAGCGATGTATGAACAGGAGCCACTTTTTAAAACTAGCAGCTTTCTTTTTGGGTAACAAGGCGCATTAGCGTGAGCGTGACCAACTTGAATC
Organism: Pseudorasbora parva; assembly: GCF_024679245.1. Lineage (NCBI taxonomy): Eukaryota > Metazoa > Chordata > Actinopteri > Cypriniformes > Gobionidae > Pseudorasbora > Pseudorasbora parva. The sequence goes on from NC_090173.1 coordinate 24,310,943, forward strand.
GGATGCGAAATCAACGGGAGTGAAACTTTCGAACTCGAACGTCATTTCAAATGCGAATTGCCAATTAAACGTTCTGGGTTTCCCCTTTAAAATTGGCCGAACCTCTGCTGAACACCTGTGGTAACTGCTACCTGTGTAAACTTCTGGTGAAAATATTACTACAAATCCCACCGGGGTCCATTTATGCATTTTAAAGTGTGATTTAAAAATTGTTAAGAGTATGTTTTAGGGCCAATGTGCATGTCATTATCAACATGATACACGTTTACATTTTTATGACAGTGATCTAGACATGATGACTTTTGACGTTATTAATGTCTTTTAATCACGAATGTAAACATAAATGGGGGTTTAGTACTAAAATTCATAAGACTTTGAAAAAATGTTGAGAGGGAAAATGTCCAGACTACCATTTAAAGCAGTGAAATTATTTATATATATATATAAAATAAAATAAAATGTGAACAAAAAGAATGCAGGGCTCCCCTAAGCATGAAAAATGACAAATTAGTGCTAATGACTAACAACAGACAAATCCAGCCAATACCTCATAGTTATGCTATAGGAAGAACAGATTGATAGACGAGTATAAATCTTTAGGGCAAATGTCCATGTCATTATAATGGTCTGACACTAATGAAAATATTATTCATCATTATGTAAGCGAATAAGTTCCTTTGTAGCACCATTAGAATAGTGTTAGCTGGACATCTTTTTTTACAATTGTATTTATTTTTATCACAGTTACTGTAATAACTCATACACTAGAGCAGCAGCTGGGTTATGCATTACTGATAAATATTTGTTACATTTTTATTAAGTTCTGAAAAAGGTTTAATAATTATGTACCTGAATATATAAAACCAGCATATTTTTATTTAATGACAAAGATGTAATATAATCAAGTACACAAACATATCTTTATAAATTTATTACCAAATATCTCAAAAATAATATTGTGTATTTTGCATTGAAAGGTGTCATAGAATAATGTTTATCCTTTCTCTAGTGACATTGTTTTCTAAATCAGCAAACGTTTTATTTTGTTGAAAATCTTAAAAAGGAACGCTACAATACAATCAGTTATATAGGTGATGTATCAGATGTGTTATAATAAAATGTATATGTGCAGTTATGGAGCTGGGAAACAAAATAGTATAAATTCTTTTGATGTGGTGACTATCCATTAACTGAATCATAGGTTAATATGGCTCGGTGTATTTTGTCCTGTCTTGTATGTTGCTTGTCTGGTAAAACGTCTGATATAGATGACAATAAAAGACATTGACTGATGGACATAGTTGCTCGTTCTTTTGAATACTTCTGTATTTTGAATTTCATGTGTCAAAAAAAAGGATAGGGCTTTAAAATAAATTTCACTTTGATCATTGCAGTGTAATGCAATGGCTTTTATACATATTGAAGTCTTGCCTATTACTTTGTGTGGCCACTGTATAAACATGCATGACAGGAAACAGATGTAGTGTGTATATTATCATAAACAGGAGCAGCTTCGTTCGTGGACTGATGTGACATTTCCTGGTTCTCATGCTTGTGTAAGTCTTCATGACTGGCATGACATTTCCATACCATAGTGTGCTGAGTGGCCACATTGCAGGGGAGGGACATCATAGAAGTGAGATCAGTTCCTGCAATCACCCAGTGCATCACTGAGAGTCAATGACGGATAGGGGACAGAATGTGTGTGTAACCTGAGAATACAACTGTCACAACCTCTATCCACAGAGCACTATATCCATCTGATGACTGAATAGACGATGGCGCCAGCACTCAATGGACACATGCTATGACCACGCTTCATATGTTTGAAAAAAGTAAATTAAAGATTTTTAAATATTGTTCTATAACCAGTGGTAGTTTATCCACAACTTTCCGTCCATGCTAGGTTTTATCTCCTAAAATAAAAATATATATAGCAGCGCACATTAGTCTCTCTTTTTCCCCCCGGAGATAATACACATTTAAAAATGCCTTTTAAAAAGATTGTGTGTGCAAAAGAAGATTACCAGTAAAGAACAGTTGCTGCCACATGTTTAATATCCTGTCTGGCTCCAGAGCCGAACACTGTTTAGTTTCCATTGAGAGACTTTCCATGTCTGTTAATAGGATCACGGAGGATCAACTGTCAGTCTGATACAATGTGATCAAGCATTTGAGCATCAGCAACAGAATCCATTCGGATAATAACTAGAAATATTTATATCAGATAAGTCCAATTTGATACAGTTCTTACAAAGGGACTTTGACTTAACAGCATATAGATAGATAGATAGATAGATAGATAGATAGATAGATAGATAGATAGATAGATAGATAGATAGATAGATAGATAGATAGATAGATAGATAGATAGATAGATAGATAGATAGATAGATAGATAGATAGATGTGTCATCGAAATGTGAGTTGCTGGGGATTTCTTCGGTCTTCAGGTCTTCCTGTGCTGTACTGTGTGTGTGAATGTTTGGATATGTGGGTGTGTGAGTGTCAGGTGTCCGTGTAGACAAAGTGCAGAGTGATTCCATCAGACGGAAATAGCAGCAGAGCTGTATAAAAGTCTAACACACGCTCCAGAAGACAGACGACCAGGCAGCTCAAGGGACAGAGAGTCCAGACCTCCCTCAAACTCAACCAAGACAAGAAAAAAGAAAACTTCAAAATCTTCAAAGCAGTACTGACTAAACTATCTCACTGCAGCACTAGATCATTGACTATAACGGAAGTTTTCAAGCCGCGTTCAAACAGAAGCTGAAAATGCCGGTGTGCACAGTCCTGGAGAAGAAAGGAGGCTGCGTGGTTGGAGCCGAGCTCTGCTGCAGTGTGAAGGAGGACAATCCAACTAGGAAAGAGAGATACACTGCTGATTGGCGCAGCATCAATATGAAGACACAGCCTGAGGATCGGTGAGTGAATATTCATATCTGCAGCAAGATGTTTTTTTTCTTCAACACTTTCAGTAAAAAAAAGGTATAAAGTATCATGTGGGAGCCCTTTCACTAATATACTATTTTACTAATATAGGGGTAAATATAACCTTTCAGTCTCAGGAAAAGATTGGGACAGTACCCTTAAAGAGGTTCTAATATGTACAATTTAGATCGGCTACTACTATGCACATTTTTGGTACTAGTATGAACCTTTAAGGTACTAGCCTATGCAGTCTTTAGGTACAAAGGTGTACCTTTTGAACGGGTACCACCCATAGACAAAATCAATGATATATAAATTTCACATACAGAATTAAGTAACATCTACTTAAGTAAATAATAAGCAATTAACAAAGAAAATAAGTAACTGTAACCAGTTCACGTTTGTTGAGTAATTTCTACTTAGTTGATTTTTGTTTTGTAATTCTCTTTTACATTACTCAAACAATATACCTGAATAAAGCCTTGCTTTTAAAGAGCACTGTAAAAAAAAAAAGTTGCTACCTTCAATTTTTAAGTATAATCACCTTGGATGTTTAAGTAATATCAACTTAATGAAACTAATTTTAAAAAATGAGATGCATTTATACATTTTATATAAAATGGCTTAACTTATTTTGATGAGTTACAACGATGTAAAACATATGTTGTCATACCTTGACATAAAATCATTTTTCATTAGGGTGTAAAAAGATGTAACATCTAAGTAATTAATTCAGTAGATATTAGACATTGAGTAAGAAAGTGTCATTATGAGTAGAAAAACACAAAAATCTATTAAACCTACCAAAGCAATGATAAAATGGTGTCAAATCATTTTAAACACGTCGAAACTCCCCTTTCAATCATAATTCTCAATTTTTCTCTCTCTACAGCCAGTCAATGCTGATGTCAGACGACTCTCGCCGAGAGACTCTGTCCCGTTATTGGCAAATCCGTCCTCTCAATCAAGCCTGCCCTTCGGGTGTGCTTAGAGTGGGCACTGTGGACACAGGTGTAAGGGAGCACCAGCTCTTACCCTACAGGAACACTCTGCCCTTGCCCATCTTCAAGCCTGCTGAACTGGGCATCCGCCTGAGCCGGGGAGCCCCACACACCCTGGAAGATCTGCCTCCTGCCCGTGTTCCCGACGGAGCCTGTCCAGACAAGAGACCAGTGGAACAGATCACAAGGGACCTGCCACCCGTCAAACCTATGCGCATGGAGTTTGCCAAAGCACCCAGAGTCCTGGGGCGATCCATGTCCCAGGAGGCCCAAAGAGGCTGAAAAGCAGAAAGACAAATATGAGTCAAAGACTTTATGGACTTTATTAAATACTGAGGTAAAATGCGGGATGAAACAGAAGGATTGAGAATGTAGATTTTTAGGGATAGTCAAACAGAAAGTTCAGTGAGTGAAACCTCAAATTATGAAATTATGTTCTTGATGGGAAAAAGAAAGATGATGATCCTGATAATGATCTTGACAGCAAGCATAATGGTTTTGTATAGTGAATTTGAGCTGTAAATAGTATTTGCTTGTTTTGTATATACATTCAAAACAGCACTTTTTGGGGTTGCCATTAATGGAATGGACACATTTTTATTTTTTAATGTTTGCTGCATGCCGTCAAGGTTGTTCATGCAAAAATGTAATGTTTAGTAAGGGGAAAAAAACTTTATTTTTGTTAAAACTTATTTATTTGACAAATAAGAATTGCACTTTACAGTTTTTGTTGTTGTTGGATTTATTGATAATCATTTCAATTAAAAGTAATTAAAGTCAAAAGTTTTGTTTCGTGTTTGAATACAAAGAAAGAAAGAAAGAAAGAAAGAAAGAAAGAAAGAAAGAAAGAAAGAAAGAAAGAAAGAAAGAAAGAAAGAAAGAAAGAAAGAAAGAAAGAAAGAAAGAAAGAAAGAAAGAAAGATTTGGTGGAGAATGTTCAAATGATGATAGCAGTTTTTGGGCACACACATAATTGTTAGAGTATTGATGCCATGAGCCAAATTGAAATAAAAAGTAAACTGAAAAATCAAACTGAAAAATGCTCATTGTGACTTTAAAAAGGGGCACTTTTTATTTTATATGTTTTAAAATGATATATTAGCAGTTCTCATAGTGACATGTTATGGGATGGGAAAAGCAGAGAGGGATGGAACGGAAGGTAAAGAGGCAGTTCGGGCAAAAATCAGAACCCCAGACTGTAAAATTGACATAACGAAGTATAAAAATGTCTGACAGTGCGTTAATCTCTGCTACACTCATCAGTTTATGGGTATTCCAGCATTATTAATCTGGTTCTTTTGTTTTTACAGTAATATCTTATGACAGAAAATAGTCTGCATTGATTTCCCAGTGAAATTGTTAATATTTTACATGGGGGGGGGGGGGGGTGCAGTGTTTTAAAGCTACACTGTGTAACTTTTTTTGTTTATTCCTAGCTAAAACACTTAGTTATTTCAAATATATATGTGCTCATTAATGTATATTTACTTCTTTCAAGTAATGAAGTATTCTCGTAAGTTTATAATATGCCATTGAAAATACAATTCAAGGGTGAGGGTTCGAATGCCGGTCGCCATGTTGCTCCTCCATCTTGAAAGTACAGTAGCCAAAGAGGGACATACCCTTAAATTCAAGCTTCGCCTTTCGCATTTTAACACTCGATGGCACTGTGGACGAGTCTCAATCATCTCCCTACTCCACTAGTCAATGGGCTGACTCCCTGATTAGTGCCCTGACTACTGAACTAGGGAGATGATTGAGACGCGCTCCGTGTCTAATGTGAAGAGAGAGATTGTCATGATAATTTTGGACTAAATCGGCCACCATAGGAGTTAAACCGAAATCACAATTGAGAGGAACAGAAACTAATATTGACTGGATGGTCATATACCTTTTCACCGCTAGATGGGGGAAAATATCACACAGTGGAGCTTTAAAGGTATTTTCTGCTTTAAAACCAAGATCATTTATTTCTGCCATAAATAATATTGTTTTACGGATGAAAATCAAAACTAGTCTATAAGGAATCCCATCAGAAGCATTAATCAGTAGTGCTTCAGAAAGAACAGAAGGGTGAAGTGGTGCTGTGACTGCGGTACAGGCTGTCTGGTTCATCTCCCAGAATGCATTCAGGGACTTTGTGCCAAGAATGTCACGCCAAGAGGACACTGTCCTGTTCAAATGCATCTATATCTCTGTTTCCTTCCATCTATCACTTCTACCATTTCTATTTCTGATTTCTCTACCTCATACTAATACATCTTTTTATTCCAGTCATAATCGTGATAATTTGTCTCCACTTGTGCTTTTGACACACTGACGGCTGTTTAGATATTTATAGCTAAACAAACAGAGCCAAAGGACCAGAGACAAGCAGAATGAGAGGGAGGAGAGGTGTGCTGGTGGTGGTGACGGGGGGCGGGCTTCTGCACTCCTCCACTGATCCTTTAATCTTGCCTGTTCTTGTTCTTTCTCTTGTCGGTTTTTTCAGCTGCTGCATATGTCACCACACAATCTTCCCCCATTTCAACTTTGGAATCTCAGCTTTGCAGTTTATTTCTGAAGGAGTATTTGATTTGTTTTGTTTGTTTTGTTTTTTTGTTTGTTTTTTAGAAATGGAATTACAAGATGCAGAATATCTGAACATTTTCGGAAGTTTCAAGAAACAAATCTGTATGAGTAATTCGAAATTCTAATAAAAAATTGTAAATTAAGCCGTTGTGCAATGTACAGCACTGTAAACCCTAATACTAATAATAATTAATTTGGTTTGAGTAGAACCAACTCAAATGAAACAAATTAGTTCAAATGAACTTTTATGAGTATTTAGAACTTTCTTTTTCTTTTGAATTCACAAAACTGACACATTTTACGTAATCTGAATAGTTTTAATGAACTTGTTTCTTTTAATTTAGACTAACTTATATTTAACTGAAATTGGACTGGGATTTCCCAGCATGCTTTGCCATGACACTCATAAGTGAGAGTATAGGGTCCTTTAACACTTGGTTTGATTGTCTGGACCGAACCCGAGTTTGATTGGTTCCCCTACCCCCACTGGACTGTGTTCTTATTATATTATTTGGTCCAAATCATCAAAGCAGCAGCTGTTTACCCCAGTGCTTGGTAATAATGTGAACGGGAAGGTGGCAAAGTTGTTGCTCACCTCAATTTTATATTTAGTTTTTGAACCATTGGTTTTGTTACCAAAGCTTCAGAACGTAATGGCACGTCTATCTGCTGCGAATGTAACCGTTACTGCAAATGCTCTAAAGAAAGCTGAAGACGAGCAGAAATGAGATCTACAGCTCCCTGCTTGTCGTATGTCAGTGACGCTTGTCAGGTAGTGCTTTTTGATTTGATTTTTATCAAATCACACATCATTAATAGTGGTTCACTTCCGCGGTTTAGTACGATTGTGTTCGCATCAGCAGCGTAACGTAACGGAGTTCACATGAACCGAACCCCAGACCACCTTTTTAAAGGGTTACTTCAGCGCTGGGAAGATGAATCTGTATTTAAACTGGGTCATCAATGTAGTAGAAATGTGAAATTATTTTTGAATTTGGTACCTTTTAGACAGAGAAAAGACAGAAAATGTATTTTTGTCTCAAGGGGATGAAAGACAACAATTCCCAGAATGCTTCGCTGCCCTGTGAGGCCACACCCAAAGCCACCTACTGGATTACAGTGACTGAGTTAGAGAAGACCAGGGCTGGACTGGGGCTAAAATTCGTCTCTGGCATACCCAGCCCATCCGGCCCATGAGTTCCCCGTGAATGTTTTTGCTGGGGTTGGGGCCTTAAATTGGAGTATATAAATAAAACTAGGACAAATAATGATGGATATTATCGAATTTGCTGCAAATGCAGATAAACATAATATTGCTTTTTTTGTCACGCAGAAATGCCCTTGGCAGTAAAGCACTGATGATTTTGAGCTAGGATGCAGAAAAGTAAATGTACTGCTTTTAAATGCTGTCATCATTTACTCACTCTCGTGTTATTCCAAACCTGTATGACTTCTGTGAAACACAAAATAAGATGTTTTGAAGAATGTTGGCAACCAACCCATTTTGGTTAGGCTACCATTTGAATATTGTATGAACAAAAAAACAGACTTAAATCATTTTATTTAATGCTACACAGAAATAAATTCATTTAGGTTTGTAATGACATTAGGGTGAGTAAATGATCACATTTTTGGGTTGTGCAATCATATTTTTCAAGAGTTAGCACATCATTTAAGTAAGACACTGATATCTATCTTTCATGAGGCTATTTAAATTGCATTAAATCTATAAAAAAAAAAAAGTTAATACAATTTTTAAAGAGGACAAAAAGTAGTCACAGGGTAAAAAACATAGATTGTACAAACCTTGATCCTCATTATATGGCTATATGGTTTCTAAAACTATATAAAACATATAAAATATACTATTATATTTGCAAGTAAAAAAAAATGTAAACACCTGTAGAAAATACGGAAACAGCCTCTATAAAAGTGACTTATATTCTGCAATATTAATTTAAGTAATATAGCAGCATTTTTAATAAATGTTTCTTCCAAAACACCATATTTATTCGCTGTTAGCTACAATGTAAATTGTGGTTCTGCTAAAGTGAAACGTTTGTGTGTTGCCGTTTTCCACTTTACCTCGTCATGAATACATGCTCGTGGCTGTTTTCAGCTGATTCAACACAGAACCTGTAATGTTTCCTTATCACACGATTGTATAAAACAAAGTTCGGAGTCAAAGTGCCGCATAGAGCAAGCATTTAAACACAGTGTATGTTCGTCAGCGGCTGCGTTGTGCAGATATTCGACTTTTGCAGTTCCATGCACTCAAATACTAATAAATAAATAAATAGAAAAAAGCGCGTAATGGAGGGGAGGTCTCTCGCACTTCGGCTTGTCAATTCAGAAGACAAACAATGGGCCGCTGTCGCTGTATGTTGTCAGTGGTACAATTTTTTTTTAAAACACTACCGGCCCCAAAGTGCGTCGGCCCACCGGGCAAATGCCCGGTATGCCAGATTACCAGTCCAGCCCTGGAGAAGACACTACAATTAAAAACTGAATGTGTCTGTTCAATATAATGAGTGAGTTACTGCGCGAGTATCACAGCACTGAGCACTAACTGCAGGAGTCAGATAAATGAGCTGATGAGCTCGTGATGAGAGCTGAGGTAATCGTGACTACACTCGCGGCATACATTCACAACGTGAGTTCAGTCTTGCGTGTTTCAGTTCATGCCTTTGGAAGCTTAACTTTCATAGAAATTAATTTGAGAAGTTAAAAGACTTACCTTGCTCACCATAGCTCCGTTTAAACGAGTGCCTGTGGCCTCGAGCTGAGCTGTGAGTGTGATCTCTCATCCCCCGTGCGCGGGTTCAAAACATGCAGAAATGGCTCCCTCTGCTGGCTCTAGTCTTTAGCCTTTGGCCAAACAAACGTTAAAATTGACTATATTTGCATCATAGGAGGATTTTTTCCAGAAATAAAATGCATAAATCTCTTCTCTCAGGGGGATATGAGTGAGAAAAGCACAATCATTTGAATATACTCCAGGGTTTCTACTGATACAAAGCCACATGCTAATCGCTGAATTAACCCTTTAAGATGTTTTAGATGCTTGCTGGAAAAAGGCAGATGCTCCAGGGCCTAATACAACAATAATCCATCCATGAATGCCTTTCAAGTTCTATAATAAACGAAATTATCAACACTGATGTGCCCAAGTCTTTATCTCGTGATTCTAGGAGACACAGATTTGATTGGAGCATCACTGTTCATCCTATTTAATCTTCAGCTTGAAGAGCATGTGTGTCCATGTGCTGTTTTTGTGAGGTAGGTTGGCAGCTGATCTTATTTTGACCCCCATCTGTCTCCTGGAATCATATTGGTATGTAGTATATCTTCACCATTATGTGCCAGTGTCATTAATGTGCTTGAGCTCTCAGATAACTAGATTTGTGTTGTGAGTCATTGCATGGCAACACACACACACACACACACACACACACACAGAGAGATAAACACTTATTTAGAGAGTGAGTGCTGTTGGGATGCTTTCTGTAAAATGCATTTGAACTGACCTGAGTGCATGTGATATTTATTTAAAACATATTTTCCTTTCTTTTCAAGTGTTTGTTAAATCTTAAAAAACAACGTAACTTCTGTTCCTTTAAAAATACATTTTCCACGTGCTTAACTAGGAGACTGTATTTATTCGGTGTGGTGTGGCAGAATTATATTGCATAAGAGGGCAGATATGACAGAGACACATCAGTCATCACTGCAACAGGCTGTACAGACACACACACACACACAAAGCCTGTAATCCACACCACTGCGCAACACTACAAAATGTTAACAGTGTGTGTCTGTGTACAAGGAACAAGTGATTACAGTGCACACTTTCTCCACATAAAGGGCAAAAGACCACATTACAAAACACACACATTCTTCTAATATAAAAACTAATAATACGTGTGACTGGCAGTTTAAAACCCAGTCACGTAAGACATGTTCCTGGATCAATATCCCTATCCAAAAAATTTGTCCTAACCCTATCCCTACCCTAAACCTAACCCTACCTATAAGTGTCCCAAAAATCAGAGGGAAATGATGCACCTAACCCTGGGTGTTAGCCTAAATATGATGAAAACTATAAACATGTACCTCAAATACAAATTTAGTTGATTGAAATGCTGGTCAAGGATGTTAGTCCAGGAACGTATTGCACTTGATTAAACCAACAAAACCCCTTTTGGATTTGTGAAAACCACACACACACCATCTGCTGGTATAGTGTATTTCTTCACAGCAGCAGCTCTTCAATAGCACAGCAACCTCTACTTTTGTCACATTGTGTAATATGTGTGAGCTAGTTAATATATTGCCCAAACCCAATTATTTTTTCCTTTTATCAGCCAGTTGTTTATCAATGTACTTTGCAGTTTTTTTCTGTATTACAGTAATGATATTTTTTTTTAATTCTACCCTTTACTAAAAACACATTAAACAGCACATCATTTCAACATTTACTCTCCTGATCCATCCCTATGCAAAGCATGCTGGGAACTATAAATAATGCCCAGTTTCAGTGCAACAGAAATTATTCATGTAGTCCCCCAAAAGGGCAGTGCCGTTTCTAGGCATAGGCAAACTAGGCGGTCGCCTAGGGCGCCAACAGCTGGGGGGCGCCAATGAGTCCCCGCCCCAACAAGATTTTTTAGTTATTTCATATATATTTTATTATTAATATTTCGTACTTTTGCTATTTCAAGGCATTATGATTAGTTGCGATTATTGGAGTGAAGTCGCCATGATGGTGATAGTGGCGCTGCTGTAATGAAATTAGATCATGTAGAGGGCGGCAGGGAACGGCGTCATCCGTGGCATTGTAACGCTTGTGTCCGAGTGAAAAATGCGGATAGCTCACTTAATGTAACTGGAGTGGATGCAAACACGGAGGCGATTAACATCAAACAGATTGCACTTTATTCCCCGCTGAACTCTCATCACAAACTCCCTTTCCGTCCACAGCATTACTTAATAAAACAAAATAACTGACTGTTAGCAACAGATCGATACTAATATCGATAATATCGATACCAACGGTGGTATCGGTATTGATCGATACCAACGTGAAAATATCGATACTTAAGTTTCAGTTTCTCTCGTTTTGCGACCTGGCCGTGTTTGTCAAATCCTGCTGCTGTCACAGAGCAGAGGAAGCTCTCAAGAGAGTGCTGCTCGTGCTCGACACTGCTCTCCTCCCCCTCTCCTGTTTTGTACCGTCACGTGACCCACCACTATAGTGCTACCACCAGCAGTCAGGCGCGCGCATTTTAATTTTCAGCATTATATCGTATTACAAGGAGAAATTGTTTTACATTTTTTATATTTATTGTGAAGTAAAACTTTGTGACTTTGTTTAATTAGGAAAAAAATCCTGAAAAAAGTGCACTAAAGAGGAGAAACATTTTTTGTTAACATGCTACTTGAAAAGAGAATTTGTTTTTACATTTTTTATATTTGTGAAGAAATCATTTTGTAACTTTGTTTATTTAAATAAAGCAGAAGTAACCAAAAGTTGTTTCTGAACAAAAGCTTTTGTAGCACTGATTAATAACTCAAAATGCAAATCACAAAAACAAATTAAAATTCATGAAAATTCATTTTGATTTAGGTTGAAGACGCATCCACCTTAATTATTAAAAAGTATCGATATTGGTATCGGTATCGGCGATACTGGCCCTGTATTTACTTGGTATCGGATCGATACCAAATCTAGCGGTATCGCACACCTCTATGGGAGTTCAAGACTCAGTGCGCACATACACAAAATGCAGTCTTCGTTTGCAAGGAGCGCGCAACTCTTAAAGGGGCCACACTATATTTCTACACGTTACAGCGTGCTTTAGTTTCATCATCATGAAAAGGTCAAAGCCATCAGGGGCTCAGTATCGTAAAAAGAAAAAAGAGGAAATATAAAAAAAGAACGTTATGATGGTCGCTCTATCATAACGTTGAGCAAAACATTACACTGAATATTAGTACTGGACGGACCACACGCCATGCTCATTTCAGGTGCAGAACATTATAGCAGTTCATTTGAATATTTTTTTTTTTTTACATCAGAGATAGCTGTTTAGTGTAAATTGATCAAGTAGGCTAATACTGTCATAACCATGGGCGTCACTAGGCCCTTTTTTATGAACTTATGCCTCAGCCCCCCCCCTAAAAAAATATGTGATTAACCTTTAAAACATATGAAACTGGCGCGAGGCTTCGGCTACGGCTTCATCCCGTCTTTTACTCTTTGTGTCACTGTGTTCTTCAATCCGCAGCGGCGCCGAGTGACATGGTTTTCAAGCTATTGTTGTCTAATTTTTTGGCCTTCAGAACATCTTAAAATACACATATGTAGATCATAGAAATCAAAATTTTCTCGGGGGAGCATGCCCCCGAACCCACCCAACATCTGTGATCTCAGTGATAATAAACCTAGCTACATTATTCGATTAATGCATGTACAATATGCCCATGAAATAAGGAAGTTATATTTACTTAATAAGTTGTAGTTTTAAAAAAAAAAAAAAAAGGGGGGGGGGGGGAATATGAATCTCGCCTAGGGTGCCAGAAAGGCTAGAAACGGCCCTGGGTTTATGTTAACATTTTACTAATTTAATTTCATCAAGTAATAAAAATGAATGCAAGTGGCAATTAAGTAAAAACTGTATTGGTCACATATGTAACCTTCGTTCCCTTGAGGAACCCTCGATGTCAACGTCATCAACATATTGGAATCACTTTGGGGAGCCCCTATCATCTTTGAGTGTATAAAACTAACCAATGCACATTGGCTTGCGGGATTTGCTTACGCACTGCCATACAATGTGGGTATAAATACGCACATTGCTTTACACTGAGGAGCCGAGCTAGTGACTCAGCCATACAGCGATGACACAGCAACTGTGGCGGCGGGATGTAACATCCCCATTCCCTCCCTCAGTTTTACATTACCAAGATCACTTGTATGTCACTGACATATTAGGATCCCTATGGCCACATCCAGTGGCCTGCACAAGCCTCTCAGTCCATGATAGGATGGAAGACTTGTCCAGAGTACAATCACTGTGTTCGGCATCAGTGACCCATTCAGTAGATAACACTGGATAACAGTGGGAAAGCGTGCCCATTCCAGGCAAGGGAACACTGTAGAGCCCACATCCTGGAGGTATCATGTGGGAGTTACATATATGGACTGTCCAGTTGGGGCAGTGCAACACACGGAATGTCCCTGGGGTGGCTCCGGGCCAACCTAGGTGGGAGACCACACCAGACACTCTGCCAAGGGAAAGACATGTGCTCGCCTCGTGGTATAGAGCAGTACCCTGGAAAAATACACTCACAATGCTTAGCTTTCTGACTGCCACGGATTGTGGAGGAGCTCGACAGGGTTTGCCAATCTGGAGAACTCCACTGGAGAACATAGACGCACATATCTGGTCCATGCGGAGGGAAAGGGTGCAGCAAGCTGACACTTAGAACGGGCACTTTGGTGTTAATGGCTGGTTGAAGCGCACACAGGAAGAAACAGGCTCTACACAGAGGCTATAGAATCTAGCGAATGTGTCAGATGTTGCCCAGCCCGCAGCTCTACATATATCTGCCAGTGACCGTGCCATGCACCAGCGCTCAGGAAGAAGCAACACTCCTAGTGGAGTGGGCCATCACTCCGATTGGGCATGGTATGCCTCTGGTTTGGTAAGCCAAGGCGATGGCATCCACTATCCTCTGTCTGGAGACAGCCTTTCCCTTCTGCTGGCCTCCGTAACAGGTGAAGAGGTGTTCTGAGGTCCTAAAGCTTTTAGTTCTGTCCACATATAACCACAGAGCATGGACGGAACAGAGAAAAGCCAGGGCTGGGTCTGCCTTCTCCAAGGGCAGCGCTTGCAGGTTTCACCACCTGGTCCCGGAAGAGAGTGGTGGAAACCTTGGGCACGTATCAGGGTCTCAGGATCTTGTGCCTAAACTGCAGGCACAATTCGTTAACTGAACTCTTAATGGAAGCCAATACAGTCAGGACCACTGTCTGAGGTTCAATTCTGCTGACTGTAAAGGCTCAAAGGGTGCTCTCTGATAAGTCCCAAGAGGGTACAGAGTGAGAGCAAGGCAGATTTAATATCCTCACTTCCCTCAGGAACCTGACGATCAGATTGTGCTTCCCCAAGGACTTAGCATCAACTGCATCTTGATGTGTGGCGATAGCACCTCATACACTTTGAGGGTGTATGGAGAAGGCCTTCCCTCCAACCCATCTTGCAGGAAGGAAAGCACAGAATTGACCAAACATTTTTAAGGGTCTTCTCATTGAGAAGAGCACCATACAATGAATAGGTTCCACTTAAATGCATAGAAGTACTTCGAAGAGGGGACTCTAGCTGCTGAGGAATGGCCCAAGGAGGAGTGGTCGCAAGAAGAACTTTTTCCGGGAACCTGGTCCGGTTGAGCCAATAGGGCGCAACTAACAAGACCTGCTCCTCGTCTTCCCTGACTTTGCACAGCATTTGTGCTAGAAGGCTCACTAGGGGAAACGCATACTTGCATAGGCCCTGGGGCCAGCTGTGTGCCAGTGCATCTGTACCCAGAGTCCCCTCAGTCAGGGAATAGAACAGATGGCAATGAAACATGTCTGGGTGGCAAACAGATCTGTTTGGTCACATAGTTATTTTTGTGCATCATAACAATATTTTTACAATAATCTGCCAAGTGTCTTTTAAAAGAGACCAAATTTAAGTCTGTGCTTGAAAGCATTCAAGAAATTTGACAGATAAAGATGGAAATGTAATTTTCAGGTCTATGGTCAAAAAACATGTAATAACTGGATAATAAACATAGTGCATAAATATAATTAATATAAATATGTGTAATCACCATAAGATCTCCTAATAATAGAAACAAATTAAATAAAAACAAATTTAAAAAAATAAAAATCTGTAATTTTTGGTCATTTTAGAGTCACCAGAGAGTTAATCTTGCCAATGACTTTAAATATATGGTCTACCTTGACACATTGATTTGATATTATTTAATTGTACTATTTAATTGTATTACTATTTAATTAATAAATTTGATGATGGGGAAGAACGGGACAGAAAAATGCTCAGAAGGAAATTTTCTTGAGGATGAAAGATGTCTGTGATATCCAAAAAATGTCTCCACTGTGACCATCACACCAAATTGGTTTGACAGACAGGTTGCTGAAACACAAACATATCAGCCACAGATAAAGAAAGAAGATAATGCCAGACGAGAACAGACGAAGGAGAGAGAATAAAAAGAAATGGGAGTAGACATAAAAAGGAAGAATGAAGGTCAAGGCCAGAAAACAAGTAGAGGGATTCCATACTTTCGTGAAAAAGCATGATCAACAGTTTCAGGAGATTAAGCGATAGAATGAAGAGTAATAAATTAACTCTCAAAACAAAAATAGAAAAATCTGAATGAAAATAAATGAAAGAAGCGCATAAAGGAGAGGCAGATAAAGTAACGTATCTGAATGAACGGGGAAAAAACAGGAAGAGAGCTCATTAAAGAGAGGTACATGAGCTGCAGAAGAATATGGATAAAAATAAAACCAGAGCATTTCATGAATCGAGGGGGTCCTTAAGAAAATCACGCATGTGGTCTACATGTATTTATACTGAACAAGAGACACAGTCTCAGTGGATTTCCTTTGTTTGCACTGTAAGCAGGAATCAGAAATACTTGTCTTTGTCATTGTTGCTCTGTAATTGAATTTGTATAAGACCATGCCTTTTATATGTATTCAGAATGTAAAATTAGAGAATGCAAAAGGTCTAAATAACACTATTTATTTTAGTTGTCATGTATTTTTATGCACTATCATTCTGTGTTCTTCAGAAGTGAACTGGTTATTATTATATGATGATCTGGATGTAGTCGTCCTCTGCTCATCCCTGCCATCTGCTGGTTTACTCTGGAGGTTGGAGGTGTGGGTATGGTACAGAATAATGTTGAATTGTTACATAAAATAACAGTAAACATTCACACACAAACTCACTCTTCTAAATGAGTGATTATTATACAAGAAAATAAAGTGTGTGTAGTGTACCTGGTGTAAGTGGGATGTCAGCATCAACAGTCTGTGCACTGGGTGGAGGTGTGGGTGGTACGACTTTCCTAAATTACATCACTCTGGTGAGTTCAAGTGTATTTGTACATGTAAATGGTTGAATCTCATGAAGAAATATATTGGTCACGGGTCATATTTTACCCCCCAAAAAGAAAATAAATTATATTATGCATAAAGAACATCTTTTAGGATTATCGATAAATGATGTTTTATAAACAAAGTTGGGGAGGAACACGTTCAAATTGCCAATCCAATCAGTACGAGATGAAGCCTATACATATTATACATAGCCAACTCAACTAGGTTCCTCAATTTCCTGCATTTGGGCCTGCCCTGTATTCCCACCATGTCCAAAATTGAGCTCTTCCCATCCGATGAAAAATGTGCCTTTCTTAAGGAATCTTTCCTGCGATCCACTGGCCTAAGGAGCGTAACCTCTACCTAGCACAACCGCCAATCCCTCTGCATTATCAGACGGGCATTAGCCCAAACAAACCGATCCTGCCATCACGGGTGAAACATCCACGATTGCCTTTCTCTACTCTGGCCCTTTCAATCATTCTGGCCATAAAGAAATGTACAATAAAGGCCGTCGAGCACCAAGCTCTCGCCTCGGGCAATGTTGCCATCTTCCAGTGAAGGAATGAGCCAGAATCATTAAGAACTTACTGTCAGCGCTGTCCTACAATCTATCAAGAAAATTGATTAGAAACTGAAAGTTTTGTATGTGTGTTTCTGTTTTAAAGTAATTTAAACCTACAGATTCACTATTGTTGGAGAGACACGACTGGTAGGACAAACTGATACACAAATTATTTCTCACTAATGCATTCAAATAAATGCAATCTTACCGTTCCACTGCATCTGTATCTGATTTTGAACAAACAGAAATCAGTAGCCTACGTAATGTAATGACCCATAGACCAACATGTCCTCCAACTACACACCTATAGGTCGTTTATAGGTCTATAGGTTGTGCACCCCTATTGATAATATTTTAATTCATGAAATACGACGCATATGAGCGTTTTATAAAGTTGTGCTCCTATTGAGATCAGGACACTTTCATTTTAAAGCATTTTATCTGCATTATTCCCTTTTATCTGCGTATTTTTTCAGGTTTTGTATAGCTCAGTTGGTAAAGCATTGCACTAGACAACATGTGATCATGTGAAAGTGACTTCGATCCTAGAGAACACATGTGCTCATAAAGTGTGTATGCACTATAAATCACTGGGTAGGTTTAGGGATGGGGTGGGTGTAGTTGTAAATTAAAATACATATTTTTGCTAAATGGGAATATGACAAATGGTGGTTAAAAGCCCACACACTGCATTAAAATGAACACGCGTTTTGATTGGTAACGACAGTCATGTCATTTCATGACATCAGCCGTAACACAACAACGTAAGTTTTTATGCCAGCTAGAGGGCTCATGATATTAAAATGTAAATATAGGTCATAAGGTGCTTGAAATACGACATATAGATTCGTAATGTTTTTTTGGAGGACAGTTTGCATAGACAGATAACTTGTGAAAATACACTAAGTTATGTTGAGGGTTCCTCTAGTCTGGAAAAGTACAGAATTTTAATTTGAGTAATGGTTTAGTGATCCTTTAGTGATTATTGAATTCAATTGAATAAATTCAAGGCACAACATTTTTATTATGCAAAGGTCTTTATCATTTACCATAATTGAGCCTTAGCTGGTTTTAGGCTTCTAATCATGCAAGCACAATTTGAGAAACCAAGGAAAAAACTGAGAAAATACGAATATTTACAAAATGATTTAAGAATCGATCTCTCAGCCCCGCATGATTTCCAGTGAGCTTGGATTCCAAGTGAAAACCATGGGTCCAGCCACGTCCATTGAATTCTGAGCATTCATTCGGATACAGTTAATTTCCAGGCCTACTTATGACCTACAGCTCCTAGCACGAGGCTGTAGTTGGGTTTGTCCATATTTGACACAAAATTGGGTTAAAACCACCCAGTATTTTTTAGAATGCATAATCCACACAATCGATCCTGCCCTGCCACCTTGCCAGCCACAGGACCTTAACCGAGAGGTGCAAATGCTCAACTTTCATCCCACAAGAGAGAGTCAAGCATGGGTGGAGCTTCCCACAGTAAATAGATAAAAATGAATGACTTCAGCTCCCTAGACAGCCAGATCTGCTTCATGCAAACACTAGATTCTTAGAGAGAATCAAGCAATAACAGCCTCTTACTGCGAATGCATCGCCATGAGTGCCTTCAACTCCCTCGAGAACCAAATGCACATGCTATTTTCATTCCCTGGGAGAAAATCAAGTAAGGCAAGTTTTTACTGCTAAAGCAATGTAATAAATGTAATAAATGCTTCCAGCTCCCTTGAGAGTCAAATGCTCCAACAGACACTTTCTGTCCAGACACCATGATTTATACTAACTTTGTCTTTAAAAAGGCTTAATTTCTTTTTACAAAATCTAATTTCTAAAAAAACTAAATTCTTGGGGCAAAATATGACCCAGACATTTCTTAGCGGTTTTTGTAATATTCCGCCATATATGTTAATGTTATTTTGATCTGTCTAACCTGTCCCTGGATATTGTTTGCATTTGCTGTGCATGTTGTGGTGGTTCTTGGAGAGTTCTGGAGTTCTGAAGAACAGGGGATGGGACCTGGGTCGGTGGCTGGGGTAATTGCACCCAACCTGGGTAACAGAAGCCGGGCACAGGTGGGTAATAATGGTGGTAAATGTCAGGTTCTTCCTCGAAAACCATATTGATCCTTGCAGTCTGCTGAAAAAAATTGCATTATGTGCATATTCATTAATGGTGAAAATGGAAACATTTGCATTTTACACAAAACCTTTCTGTTTATGTGTAGGTAAACACATCACCTCAGGTGTGTAGTTGAAGGTGTTGAGTGCCGACACGCTCATATTATTCATGATAATCTGATGCATCTGTGCATTCTGCATCATCATAAGTTCCACAAGGTCTAAAAACACACATACAAACACAAAGAGACCAAAATGACCTAGCACATAAACTTGTGTAAAGTAATGATATTTGAAGGTACCATAAGTCCTCAAAACTTTACCTTCCATTGAAGAAAGTAAGTCATACAGGTTTGAAATTACATGGGGATGAGTAAATGATTACAGAATTTACATTTTAAATTCTTACCCTCTCTAATGTGTCCTGGACGCTCAGGGCGGAAAGGTGAAGGCACTGCTTCTGAGAACAGCTGGAATATTGTTGTTGGCTGAGGAGCCTGTGAAGGACAGAGAGATGCTTACCCCGCTAGAAATTGTAAGTTATCAGAACATCTTGTTGGTGTCAACAACGTCGCCTACACTATAAAAAATTATTTAGAAAAAAGTTACCTGGTTGCCTTAAAATTTTGAGTTCATTGAAACTGAAATTTTGAGTTAATACAATGAACATTTTCTGAGATTCGACAACCTTTATTAAAAGATTATTAAAAGATTTTTTAAGCATATTGGGTAATTGTGTGTTTTTTATTTCTGATGATGCAGTGAAACATGCCAAATAGTGCTATTTTCATGATTTATCAATTTTTTTTTGTGGTTCAGATGTAAAAATATTTTGAGTTTCTATTTATTAAACAAATTTCCTTCATTGTATCAACTCAAATTTTTAATTTCAATAAACTCCAAATTTTAAGGCAACCAGGTTACTTACTTTTTTAAGTTAAACCAACAAAAAAACAACCAACATTTTTTTACAGTGTAGTAATGTTAGTTACTACATAGCCAACTATGCATAGTTGGGGTTGATATTTGGTGGACCTTCAGGGAACATTCAGAACATTCTTGAAATGTTTAGTGGACCATATTTTATTTGGAAATGTGATGTTCTCAGAATGTTCTCAGAATGTCTGCGCTGGTGTCAAGGGCTTTGTCTGGTATTGTTCACAGAATATTCTGAGATGGTCACAATGTGTGTTTCTTTTAAGGATTTGGGGACTTTATTTGGTGGACCTTCAAGAAACATTCAGGACATTCTGTGAATGTTTGTGGACCATTACTGAGGATGACCCCTGTAGGTCTCAAGATATGTTAGAGCGCATACCCGAATGAAACATCCCCATCAGACTAACATGGAACCATATGGGAACATTCTTTTCATGTCGTAAATGTCCTCTTTATAATGTTGATGTGTGACCAAGACCATAGAATAACCAAAAGGGAAAATACCCATAAAGTCAGAACGGTATTATATGACCAACAGAGAACCATGTGGGAACGTTCTGTTAATGTCCCAAATGTCCTCTTTGTAACATTGCTATGTGACCATATAATAACTCAAATGAAATGTCCCTATAAAGTCATATAAAGAACCTTGAACGGCAGCTCTTTCATAACAAAAAGAGGACGTTTAGGAATGTCCCTAATGTTCTGTAAAGTTTTGTGATTTTCGACACCTTTAGCGCACCTTTAGCAAACCTTTAGGGAACATTGCACAAGGTCACAAGAATGTCCCCTCCTCCGTTGGTACAGAGGGATATGTGGAGTCATTCTTTTGAGATCAGTAACAAACAGTAACCAAGTTAGTTCAGTAATTCGATGCAGAGAGAGATTTTTCACTGAGAATAAAACAATGTAAAACACAAAGAGAACTCACAGATTGTAGGATCTGGACGTTGGATGGATCCTCTGGCAACTGCTGGCTTTCTTTTTCAATTAAGTCTGTCCACGACATCATTATAGGTTTTCACATAATATAAAGTTAAAAGGATAAGAGCATGGGGACACACTATAAAGACACTGTTGCGAATGACACACGTGTTGGTGTGTTTCCATGACACTGATACACAATGCACTCATTATGCCAGAAGCCATTTATAGTAAACTGTAGGTTATGGCTTGTTTGAGTTTCTTCACAAATCACGTCTTATGTTTTATCATAAGCATGCAAATTACTCATATTAATGTCTCCTTGTTGAGTGGCCAATAACACTTAGTTTTAAAAAATATAATTTTAGGGGAAAACTTGTTGGTTAGAGTGGAAACCAAGCCAACATGTCCATGTGGGCCGCGCATGGGTTTTATTTGGGCATGGGCTCAGAGTAGGCACTTTGATGGGCTGATTAGGTTGCACATTATTGTTTATTTGAGGGTCCCATGTGGGCCATTTGGGTTGTATTTAGAATTGTAAAGTTTTATTCCTTGCAGTTTTTCTTCTTTTTTTTTTTTTTTTTGTACAATTATGGGTAACACCCTAACCCTAACAACTCCTAGTTGCATAAACTTAGCCACTATGTTAAGACTGTGTCTTAAGCACTCATTTTTCCAACTAACAATTAGTCAAAATGCAATCAGTCTTATATTACTTTTCTAATTCAAATTGAACCGATATACATTTTATGTAGACTAAACTAATGATATTTGAAGGTACCATAATTCCTCAAAACTTCACCTTCCATTGAAGAAAGTAAGTCATACAGGTTTGAAATGACATAGGGGTGAATAAATGATTACAGAATATTCATTTTAGGTGAACTAATCCTTGTTGTCTTATCTTACCCTCTCTAATGTGTCCTGGACGCTCAGGGCGGAAAGGTGAAGGCACTGCTTCTGAGAACAGCTGGAATATTGTTGTTGGCTGAGGAGCCTGTGAAGGACAGAGAGACGCTTACCCCGCTAGAAATTGTAAGTTATCAGTACATCTTGTGGTGTCAACAACGTCGCCTAGTGCCAGAGGCATTGGAATCCAGAAAATTAGATGACTTACTTTTAAGACTAGTCTAAGTGGTTAATGCAACCGGCCCGCTGATTACATGTATTCAATTTTAATTATTTAATTATATATATATATATATATGTATATATATATAATTATTTCTCATCCACTGGAGAAAAACATAGAGGGGCCATTTGTGGATTCAGTTTTATCACCCATTTGGGTTCTATTAGGGCCACATTGGACCCATTTGTTAGAAACCATATGGGGCCCATTTGGGCCCCTATAATGAAAACACAAATGGGCCCCATTAAGAACCCACTATGGGCCTATCATGTGCCAATAAGGGCTAACACACATGGGGCCCATGTGGAGCTGATGGAAAAAAAATTATATGGGCCCCATGTTGGTTGCCCATGTACGGCCCAAGTGACAGCCCATAAAAAACTCACACGGGGCCCACATTGCAATGTTGGCTGCACACTGTACAAAATTATTTTAAAAATAAGTTACTTGGTTGCCTAAAAGAGTTCATTGAAATAAAAAATTTGAGTTAATTCAATGAATTTTTTTTGAGAATCTTAATCATTAATTCAAATATTATTAAAAGATTTTGTAAACATATTGGGTAATTGTGTGTTTTATTTGTGATGACGCAGTGAAACATGCCAAATTGAGCTATTTTCATGATTTATCACATTTTTTATGTGGTTCAGATACAATAATATTTTGAGTTTCTATTTCTTAAACCAATTTCCTAAATTGTATCAACTCAAATGTTTAATTTCAATAAATTCTAAATTTCAAAGCAACCAGGTTACATACTTTTTTAAGAAATTTAAAAAAAAAATTAAAAAAATTACAGTGTTGCCACGAAGTCTACAAATCTTCAAAAACGAAATACTAAAATGTTTATGGTTGTGATTATCTGTTTGAATGGATTTGTCATTAGCTATACATTTTTATATGATTCATTTATTTACAATACAATCAGTATACACAAAAAGGCATTTGAAAAGTATTAAATTTTAATTTTATTAAAAATCGGGAAATACATTTTTCAGTTTCAGCCTCTAACTGAAGAAACATCCAGAAGCAAATCACATAGGAGAAGCAAAATATATATGTATATATATATATATATTTCATTAGGTAAGAAATCTCCTGAATTCTCTTAAAAATGTCTTATGTTTGAGCTTATATTTCTCACCCCTGGCATAAATTGCTCTCCACTGTAAAAAATTGTGTCGTAAAATAACGGTAATCTACTGGCAGCTGTGGTGCCAGCAATTTACTGTTAATTTACAGCCCTCTACTGTTTATATACAGCTCTCCTTTTTTACAGTATGTTAATACCATGAAAGGTAACTTTTCATTTGGAAAACTGATTGCTTCAAACTGTTGTCATTTTAAAACAAGTATTTGTATGGTGTTTGTACTGTAAACTTGTTTCATTTAAGTCATTTCACACTTGTAAGGTGTAGTAGTGAAAGAATGAAGAAACATGACTTTAACTTCAATCTTTTGCAGTTCATTGTGAGCAATAGCACACACGTATGTGATAAATTGAAAACTGCTATTATGCATGAAAACTGCTATTATTTTGTGATTATAGACTAATAAATACATGCTTTCATTCTATTAAAAATAACAACTGAGACACAGTTTGTTGCACTTTACAGTTTAGCTAAGTTACAGCCTATTTCTTTTTAAAGTTTTCCACTTGGTTTCGCAGCTGGCTTAAGCCTCTTCCAGACTGTTTAAGCTGTTTTGACTGAAAGCAACTTGCACTGGAATATCTTAAAATATGTCACTGGCATTGTTTTGTCTCATTATGCACAACTGTAAGGTTTTTTCTTTTCTTTTCTTCTAAAGCACATTTATGAAAGCTACTTAAAAGTACTAACTGAACAAAGGCCAAATTAACCTGTCTGTGAACTTGGGACTTTTTTATCATCAGAAATAATATTTTTTTATGTTTAATAATATAATATTAATTACATTTAGACATTAAAAATAATTGAATTGGTATATAATTCCATTTACTTTTAAAATTGTCAGGTAATTGATTAGTAACAAAGAGGTAAAATTTATTTTAGGTTACAAAGAAAATAATAAATGTGTTCTATCATATTTTGACATATAGGCTACATTATACACTTTAAATAAAATATTGTAGGTCATAAATCATTACTATTGGTGACTATGGCGGTCTCTAGGTTTTGCAAATATTTAACCAAAGAAAAGCAATAAAGGGATAGTTCGCCCAAAATGGTAATTCTTTTGGCATTTAATCACCCTCAAGTTGTTCCAAACCTGTATGAATTTCTTTCTTCTGCGGGACACAAATTAAGATATTTAGAAGAATATTGGTACCCAAACAGTTGATGGGCCCCATTGACTTCTATGGAGGAATAAAAACACAAGAAGTCAATGGCTACACCATCAACTGTTTGGTTACCATTGGTGCATGGGGGACGTTGTCTTGTAAATGGTGATATCTTTCCACACTAATGCAGTCATGGGCTGAAACCTGAACATAACATGAGATTTTGACCAAATGATAAATATAGCTAGTAAACATTATAACTTTTTAAATTATGAAAATGCAATGTGATGCATTTACTTCCTTAGATGTTGTCATTCTAGTGACTGACAACATCAGTTTTTATCTCAAATTTTCTGGTTAAAAACTTGATTTTGGTATGTCTATTTTGACAACAAAGTGTTTATTTATAAAAAAGTAAATAAATAAAAAGGTCATATGTGGTTTCCAGCCGACAGCCAGCAGGGGGGCAAAAACTTTATTTGTATGTCACAATATCAGGCTGCAACACAACACAAATGACATTGGGGAGGGAAAAGTGTTAAGAAAGCATCTAATCATATAGTGATGTCAGTATGTTTGCACAAACTCTGCAATTCAGTGGCATCATGTTGACAGATGAGGTAAAGTTACACTGATAACAGTTTGATTATAAAGTATATTTGAGAGTAAAGATTATAGATCTGGCTATGTGGCTAGTTTGAATTAATCCCTTTTCCCATAGCATCCCGTGTTGCATCATGAGTCATGACACATTACATACAGTACAGATCAGCTTTTTCTGCATTATCCTGAATACTGTATTCATTCTCGGTGAACCCGGCCCAAGTCCTTTACGTCGGGTAAGGTCTTGTTTTTTTAAGTTCTGTAACAAGCATAAAGCTGTTCACACAACAAAAAAAGCAATTAATACATAACAATTCTTACATTTTGCCCCTTAAAAATATCAATTCTGTCCGAAAACTAAGGAAAAGAATTAGAGATCCATTATAATTGCAATCTTTTTATGTTAATTCTAAATAAGAGAAGCTTTCCAACAATAGTACATTTTCTGAAGGGTTAAGAATAATACATCATTTAATAGTTTCTAAGAGAACTTGAATAGCACAATTTCTATGAGGAGAGATATAGGGAGAATATGAAAGGCATTATGGAGAATGTGAGAGAAATGGAAAATAAAAATAGGTCAGGTGAGATTCTGAATCCACGGGAATTGAATTCAACAAATCCAGGCTGGTTGCTGTCCATGTAAGAGTTGATCCAGTCCTGGTACCGAGACACTCTGGTGTACACCCCAGGATATCTGGGTTCAGCACATCCTACACCAAAACTCACAACGCCAGACTGAATCCACTGGAAATCCTTCTTACTGACCATTGGACCTCCAGAGTCTCCCTGCATAGATAAACATTTAATAAAGTCATATAGTCACTAATAAAAAAAGATTTTTTATATTGCAGTATTTATTATAAATTATTTATCGGTGCATTATTTTCATGTGCCCTCATTATCTCCTGGGGTCATTTTGACCCCAAATTCATGTTCTTTTAATTTTTTTAAATTGAGTACTCATCAGAGCGTTCGCACAACCTTTCCTTTCAGTTGAGTTACATTGAAAACTACAAAATTAGCCCATGATTTACATACCCTCAAGTCAAGGTGTATATAACATTCTTCTTTCTGATGAATACAATCAGTTATTTGAATTAACCTTGCCATAGTGAAATAGTAAGAGTTCAGTACATGGACATCACATACTGTGAGTCTCAAACACCATTGCCTCCTACTTTTTATGTAAATCTCATAAATCAAAAACACCATGGAAAAATAAGTGCTTCTCAACATAAACCTAACCGTGACGCAAGCGCTGAGGATCATTTATATGCACGCCCCCAACATTTGCATCTGTCCAAACATGTTCATTGTCAGGCGGAACTGACCCAGCCGAATCATCAAACGACACTTGAGGATAGCAAAACCGGCTCTCATGACACACGTCATGTTTAGGCTGTGCAGGGAATTGTTGTCATATGTCAACAGTCATGGTTGAGGTTTATTATAATCGGATACCACAACAATTTATTTCAAAATCGTTCGTTTGTTCGACCCATTTCAAGCAAGCTTTTCTCAGGGTCTTTAACTGAAGAAAATGGCGACTATATTCCTGCAAGCAGTAAGTAGTGATTTATCTACTTATTGACTGTTTAGAGAATTTCTGATTAAATTGAACGTTTCTTAGAAAGACAGCATTATCTAGATAACGCAAGATGCTAATAACAATAGGAAACACCAAGTACCATACAAAACTAAATAGTGTGTCTAATGACAAAGGGTAATATTATTTTGAATTACAAAATACAACCGTAGATACGTTGCTTACAGATCATTCACTTGATCCTTCTAGCAAACATCACCTTTTCCACCATATAAGTTAAAACGGCAGTCTTTTGACAAGGCTATTTATTTTGTAAAAATATAAGTTATATATTTACATTTTTTGAGAACTGAAGTAGGCCTATGATGTTTTTGCATGCTTGTATTTCAGAGTACATCACAGTCACTGCGTAGCATTGTGACTAATGTCATATAAACATGCAATATCATTGACCAAAAAAGACAAGTCTAAAATGTAGACTGAATGACACTTTAAGCAGAACATGTCGAATGGAGATTGCTGAAATGTAGCTTACTTGTTTATTGGTGTTGTCAGATCATCCACGTGCAAGAGAGGGAGCTCGCATGCATATGGTTGCCAGATTGGATATGTTTAGGTAAAACATTGGATAGTATACAGGTTTTTTCACAGAAAAGCTCTGTTTGGGGGATTTAATTACGGAAATCTGGCAACCGCATACACGTGAGCTCTTTCTAGCGCGCGGATGATCTTAAAACACCAAATAAACAAGTAAGCTGCATTTTATCAATCTCCATTTGAGATGTTCTGCTTAAAGTGTCGTTCAGTCTGTCTGTGTTCTGTCATAATGGTCAGGACTCACGAGCTGAACGGCTGAACTGCTGTGCTTTGAGCTGCTGAAATAAGCCAATCAGAGCAGAGCTCATCATTAATATTCATGACCTTTCCAAATAAGGCAAAAACAGAGCATTACATCCTAGGGACAATTTATAGGGTTGTAAATGGACCTGTAAAACTGTATCTGGACAATGTTTGCCCTTAAATAAGCCAAATACCCTCGATGTAGATATCAGAGAACAATTTAACATATTGTTTCAAATCATTCTAGCTTTATAAATGCAGGGATTGTTGCTCTGTTTTTGAAGTCCATTAAAATGCATCTTTCCGTCAAATAGCGTGCTCCACAAAGCTGTGGGGCATTAATAAAGGCTTTCTGAAGAAAATTGTTGTGTTTGTGTAAGAAAAACTACCATATTTAAAACTTTTTTTAATTAAAGTTTCGGCCGATCACCTTCTGTGGAAAAGTTTCAACACATTATTTTGTTAAATGTGTAAACCGGCCGAAATGTTATTTTATAAAGTTTTAAATAAGGATATTTTTCTTTCACAAACACATCAATTCACTTTTAAAGGCATTTATTAACCTCCCGGAGCCTTGTGGAGCACATTATTTGATGGACAGATGCATTTTTATGGACTTCAAAAACAAAGCAACAATCCCTGCCATTATAAAGTTTGGATTAGCCAGGACTTGTTTAATATACAGTGGACAAAAAAGTATTTTGTCAGCCACCAATTGTGCAAGTTCTCCCACTAAAAAAGATGAGAGAGGCCTGTCATTTTTTATCATAGGTACACTTCAACTATGAGAGACATAATGGGAAAATACATTTTGAAAATCCCATTGTCTGGTTTTTAAAGAATTTATTTGCAAATTATGGTGGGAAATAGGTATTTGGTTACCTGTAAAAAGCAAGATTTTTGACTCTCACAGACCTGTAACTTCTTCTTTAAGAGGCTCCTCTCTCCTTCACTCGTTACCTGTATTAATGGCGCCTGCATTAAAATCGTTATCAGTATAAAAGACACCTGTCCGCAACATCAATCAGACTCCAAACTCCACAAGACAAAAGAGCTGTCAAAGGACACCAGAAACAAAATTGTAGTAGCTCGGTGTGAAGAAATCAACTGTGGGAGCAAATAATAAAAAATAGAAGACATTCACTGATAATCTCCCTTGACTCCCCCTGCTTAAGCCAGTATATGTCCAGGCCCGTCTGAAGTTTGCTAGATAGCATTTGGATGATCCAAAAGAGGATTGGGAGAAAGTCATATGGTCAGATGAAACCAAAGTAGAACTTTTTAGTAAAAACTCAACTTGTCATGTTTGGAGGAGAAAGAATGATGAGTTGCATCCATAGAACACAATACCTACTGTGAAGAATGGGGGTGGAAACATTATGCTTTGGGAATGTTTTTCTACAAAGGGACCAGGACGACTGATCTGTTTTAAAAGAAAGAATGAATGGGGCCATGTATCATGAGATTTTGAGTAAAAACCTCCTTCCATCAGCAAGGGCATTGAAGATCAAATGGGGCTGTGTCTTTCAGCATGACAATGATCCCAAACACACCACGAGGCAACGAAGGAGTGGCTTCGTAAGACGCATTTCAAGGTCCTGGAGTGGCCTAGCCAGTCTCCAGATCTCAACCCTATAGAAAATCTTTGGAGGGAGTTGAAAACCTTGTTGCCCAGTGACAGCCCCAAAACATCACTGCTCTAGAGGAGATCTTCATGGAGGAATGGGCCAAACTGCCAGTAACAGTGCGTAAAAACCTTGACCAAATACTTATTTTCCACCATAATTTGCAAATAAATTCTTTAAAAAAAAATCTCATTCTCTCTCTCATAGTTGGAGTGTATCTATGATGAAAATTACAGGCCTCTCTCATCTTTTTATGTTCGAAAACTTGCACAATTGGTGGCTGAGTAAATACTTTTTTGTCCCACTGTAAGTCAACTTTTATTCATCTGATAGAAGAATGTCATATACACCTAGGATAACTTGAGGGTGAGTAAATCATAGGCTAATTTTCATTTTTGGGGGAACTATCCCTTTCAGGCCATCTTGTGGCAATAGGCATGAATGGTCAAGTTATATTATTATTTTTCCACAAGAGGTCACCAGAGACACCCAATGGATTCTATGATGATGTTTTAGCTTGTCTTTGCATGCGCTGCAGTTATTTTGTTTTGTTTTGTTTTTATTAAGTGAAGAACGTGCCAATTTATATTAATAATCTTGTTAAAATCCAGTAATTTACAGGGGGGGAAAAGATTAATCGTTTTTAATAATTTTACTTAATTTATTAATTATGATTAATAATTTAAATTAAGAAAATATGCAAAAATTACAAATTGCCAAACCAAAATACAATTACAACTCTTCTTCAAACAAATCATTCACTGGGCGAAGCTTTTCACCCATTTGAAATCACAGCAATAAAGCACAATGATCCAATCAATGGCCAGTAGATAAAATCAACTCCTGCTCTATGTTTTTTTCTTGTTTGAGAAGCTGCTTCGCTCGGATATATGTACACAATAGGGAAGAAAAGATGATCACAACTTCCATTTCATGCTGAATATGCTACAACTAAATGTAACATGTGGGAGTTTTATGGTTTTGATGTTTGGATTAGGAAAATTGGGCAACGCTGATAGTAAAAGTAATGTAAAGTTCAGTGCAAAACTATTTTAAAACTAGTTTTAGTTTTTTGGTAAATTAAAAAAGGTTCAAATGAATGACTGATGTCTTACCTGACATGAATCTTTCCCTCCCTGAGTTAATCCAGCACAAATCATATTGCTTGTGATGCCACCTCCATAAGCAAAATTACAGTCGATGTTGCTCACAATTGGTATCATCACCTCCTGCAGTATGTCAGGAATCTGGGTGTCTGTGTCAGATCAGATAAGCATTTTAATGGCCAATTGCTGAGATTTACAGTATTTACAAGTATTCATATACAAATATTTGCTCACCTCCAGATTGTAACAGGCCCCATCCAGTGACCCAGCTCTCTGTATCTTCAGCAAATGTACTACCGGCTGCCGCCAGACAGACTGGCTGAATATAATCAGAGAAAGTCACAGAGGAAGAGAGTCGGAGCAGTGCTATGTCATTGTCATTGGTAAGGCTGTCAAAGTTAGGATGGGTGATGACTCGACTCGCTGTCCTGATTTCCTTAAAAGGGTTTGAACCCGACTGGCTCTGAAGTCCAAGGTAGATCTCAATGGTACCCATGGAGGAGCTGAGAATAGGCAATGTCAGTTTTAAGTCCACTCTCATCAATTTATAGTGTTTTCTTGAGTTGTAATAAAAGGTGGGGTAAGTGATTTCTGGTAACCGTTGATGATATTTCAAATCACCAAAACAAACACAGTCCTATTTTGATAGCTCCGCCCTGCACATACGGAACTCAAGCACTGACTATGGCAGAATCTGTGTGTTACTATGGAAAATTTATTTTACTGTCTATGGGAAAACCAGGTTGAATGTTCAATGAAAAAGTCAAATGGTTCTCATGAACAACTCGATCACGACTTCGACAGTCCAACTTATGAACATATTACAATTACGAAAAGATCGAGGGTTATAGCGAACACAAAAACACAAATGGTTCTCAAGAACAACTCGATAGCACAAGCACGACAGTCCAACAAACAAACATGTTACAATTATGATACGATTAGAGGGTTATAATGAAAAGAGGTAACAAACAGTATACTAGGATATTATCTTACTTGTCGGACACATTTTGTGAGCTGATGCTTGAAACAGACAGAGAGGATTTAGATGCTCCATACGGTGTGAAAATGAACTCGTAAAATCGCTGAAGTGAACGAAAATACGATCGCAAATAAACCAACAAGTGAACAAGACACACGACCATATTCAAGCAAAAGCTAGCATACGTAGTTCTGTGAAACAAAACAAAATCAATGTTACTCGCCTATCGAGAAGAAGTAAAGCAACCTCGGTGTCCGATTGCATGCTTTCGCTCCTTGAGTTCTGTCCATCGCTGAAAAGCTGACACTTCTTGCCTGATCATAAGCCTTTTTTGTTCCACATATATTTTCCACTTTTTTCTTTTATTTGCCATATCTTTTTTTCTGCTAAAGGTTAATGTCGTGTGTTGTGTTTTTTGAATAGTGACGTGCACTGAGCGCTGTTTTTCTCCCCGTCATTAGTAGACATTTCCCTTATTGCTGAATGGCTGCGAGTTTATTCAGTTACTTGGCCTGTTTTGTTAAAAAGTTTTGAAATAACACATAGCCCACCTTTACGCTTCATACCTTTGGAAGCAGTGAGCTGCAGACAAAACCCAGTCTTTATTGATTAGACTCCCGCCACAAAAATGCCCATTCAACCTGACACTTTGAATGCTGACTTGCCACGGCCAGGACCCTGCCGTTGCATTTTCTCCTCCAACAATCTTGTTGTTTCGGGGAGCTTGACCACATACTGAATATAGAAAAGAAAAATTAGGGATTTCCCAATTAAAATGCCCTACACATATATGTGGTACAAGAGTGTTATGATAATTAAGAACAACAACTTACCATCTAACTGGCTGAGAGAACCTATAAGGTAAATAGAGACCAAATATTTAGAAAAACCCATACAAAGCTGATAAATGGGTTTGTGTTACCTGCAACCGCAGTTTCATCTGTTACACAAATGTTGATATAGCCTATACAGGGACCAGCTAATAGTTGCTGTGCAAATGACAGTAGAAGTTGCAGCATTTAGCCTGTTAGAGCATCTGACGCCCATGCTGGTGGACCCGGGTTCGAGTCCTGCTTGGAGTGGGCGGTTCAAATAGGAGGGTTTACAACTACATTACATTCTGTGGTGAATCTAGCTGAAAACAGCTGCGAATATGTAAATACATAACAGTGGTCATAATACCTCAAGGGAAATTGGAAAACTCCAATGCACAACGTTTGTCAATCCAGCACCACCACCTTTACCTTGCAGATACTACAGTGAAGAAATATGGTGTTTTGCCACAAATTTATACTTTATATACAGTACAGGCCAAAAGTTTTGACACATTACTATTTGTAATGTTTTTGAAAGAAGTTTCTTCTGCTCATCAAGCCTGCATTTATTGGATCAAAAATACAGAAAAAAAATAATATATTAATATTGTGATAGCCTATATTATTAGAATTTAAAATAATTGGTTTTCAATTGCAAATGTTTTAAAAATAAAAATCTTTTGTAACAACAATATACACTACTGGTCAGTAATTTGGGGTCAGTCAGTTTTTTTTTTTTTTTTAAGAAATCAATTATTTTATTCGGCAATTAAATTGATACAAAATTGAAATAGTAAATGAGATTTATATTATTTGAAAATATGTTTTTATTTTGAATAAATGCAGTTCTTTTGAACCTTTTATTCATCAAATATATTAGGCAGCAGAACTGTTTCCAACACTCATAATAAATCATATTTGAATGATTTCTGAAGGATCATGTGACACTGAAGACTGGAGTAACGATCTTGAAAATTCAGCTTTGCATCACAAAAATAAATGATCATTTAAAGTATAATAAATTGAAAACCAAATATTTTAAAATGTAATAATCTATCACAATATAAAAAATATTTAAAAATCTGTATTTTTGATCAAATAAATACAGGCTTGACAAACAGAAGAAACTTTTTGGCCTGTACTGTACTGTACTGTATATATATATATATATATATATATATATATATATATATATATATATATATATATATATATATATATATATAAAAGAAACAGTGGAGCATGTAATATACGAGTGTAAAAGGTATGAAGAAGAAAGAAAGGAATTAATGATATATTTAAACAAAAAGGTAAGGCAAATAATAATTTGGAATATATATTAGGATATGATTTTAATAGAGACAGAGTAGGATAAATGACGTTAATAAAATACTTATATAAATCTGGGTTAAGTGAAAGGATTTAAATATAGAACGCGGATGATCTAGTCTATTCTGGATCTCAGGACACCACATAATTAGACTGGAGGAGCTGAACACGCAGCGCCAGGTGGGTCCTGGGAAGAAGGAATAGGATAGAGCATCGTTTTTGTTTTTTTATGTGTGTATATGATAGGAAAAGAGTAAACGCAAGAACAATTTGATGAATAAACTGCGACTGCATAACAGCAAAAGTAGGTGGCGATATGCACATAGTATGCAAAGAGCCAGTAAACAGAAGAAGAAGAAGTAAAGTTCATGGGACTCTAATGGTGTATAGTGTTCTGTTCTGAATTTGATTCAAATAAAGCCTGTTTGTTTGGAAGTCCTGGATTTCCTTCATCCTCGCTACATCTACACGTGACAGAAGACTGGACCTAAATTGCCACGACTTCCATTCTAAAATGGGCATCTTTCTGACCCCAGCCTCTCACGTGTCCCCAGCAAACATCTCTTCAGTGGCGACGGATCGTCGGTGTTGGCTTCGACAGAACGGTGGCCCACTGGAGAGGTATGTGGAGGAATTTGTTGAGCTTGCCAATCTGGTGGACTGGCCAGATGCTTCTTAAAACGTGTTTTTTCTGATGGGTCTGGACGAGGACACTAAGCATGGACCCCATTAATTAAGGACAACATTTTTCTATTTTTAAATTTGTTTTATTACATTTGTAATAGTTCTAATGAATTTTCATTTAAGTCAAGTGTTAATTAAATGAGAGGCTCGAAAGAAGGATAACAGTGACTTGTTAACTCTTTAAAAATATTATTGTTTTTAAAGGAATACTTCGATCCAAAATGTCATAATTTCCTTTGTCATTCCAAATCTGAATGACTTTCTGTCTGTAACATAAAAGAAAACAATTTGAGTCTGTTTTTTGTTTTTATACAATAGAAGTCAAGGGTAACCAAAATGTTTTGGTTTATATTCAATATTATCTATCATTATCCATGTCCTAGTCTTGTTTAATCATGCATTTTTAATTTGAGGCCCTAACCCTGGCAAAAACAGTCAAGGGCGAACTCGTGGGCCACATGGCCTGGATTTGCCAAAAAAAATTAAATCATAAAACATTACTTTTCAAATAAAACAAGTTGCATATTTCCCATATATTGAATGACTGCCAATCTTCTTTTCTATTCATCAGAAGAAAGAAATTCATAAAGGTTTGGAGGGTGAGTAAATGATGACAAATGTTTTACATTTTTGGGTGCACTCCCTTTAACATAGGTGCTAAAATAAATACATATTTTTAATTGTGTTATGGTTTAAGTATGTTGTTGTTGTTGAATATGTGTAAGACTTTTGGATGTAAAGTGACTTAAAATGACCATGCATGGTGGGAGGGATTAAAATTATTCAGTGTATATGTGTGTCACATCTGGTTTTAAGTTTTGTTTCATGTTAATGTTTTAGGTCCTTTATTTTTTAATTCTTACAAAGTTCAGGCACTGATCAGGTAGTCAGCCCATTGACAGATTCCCTGGTCAGTGCCCTGAACTAGGCAGCTGATTGAGGAGCACACTGCGTCTTGTGCTTCCCCTGTGTGTGTCATGTTCTGATTGGTTGTTCTTGCCATGTGCCCTGTGCTCTTCATGGTTCATGATTAGATTTTTCACAGGTTTTCCTTGCTTAGTGATTAGTTCTTGTGTATAACTTTAGCCTTCATGTTACCATTGTATTTTTTTATGTTTTGCTTTGTTCCTTGTTCCTTCTGTTGATGAGTGTTCTGTTAAATTTTCATAGTCAAGTCCAAACTTGTTTTGTTGTATTCTGTTTATTAAACTGCACGTGTTCAATGGACTATTGTGACAATGCACATGGGGACCTTGAGTCGAAACAAAGTTCTCCTTGGGGACAATAAAGTATACTGAACTGTAACAGTTTACAGTATGTAAAGTGTTTTTGTGTATATTATAACTTGGACTAGTAATTACGTTTTAATATTCTTAAAATACTCTTGATGTAATATGTTTCTATCATTTGTGAAGTCAAAGGGATGTTATAACTTATGACATTTCAGGAAATCGTCTCAGGTTACGTATGTAACCATGGTTCCCTGAGAGGGAACGAGATGCTGCGTCGAAACGCTAGGGGACGCCTCTGCGTACCATGTCATGAAGCACTTGTATAATCAGTCCAATAGCGGTGACGATACGTCACGGGCGGGTGACGTCATCGACCAGGAAGCTATAAAGCATACCCGGACCAAATAGTTACTAGCTTCTGGAAAAGTCGAACAAATCGATCACAGGCATGCCGGGAGTATGGCATCGCGACGCAGCGTCTCGTTCGCTCTCAGGGAACCATGGTTACATACGTAACCTGAGACGTTCCCTATCTCGAGGGAACTTCGAGCTGCGTCGAAACGCTAGGGGACCTCAATACCCACGCCGCCAGAGTCCCAAATGTCTGTATGTGTGATTTAACCCAGAAACACCCGGGACCCCGGAGTAGAGGCTACGTCTAGATTGTAAAACCTCACAAATGTATGCGGAGAGGACCACCTAGCCGCATCACAAACCTCTGGCAGTGAAACTCCCGAAATAAGAGCCATAGAGGCAGCCATACTCCTAGTGGAGTGGACGCGGACCCTCATAGGTGAAGGCTGTCCGGCCGACTATCCACTTACTAAGCGTCTGCTTTGAAGCCGATTTTTCCTTGCTCGAGGACCCAAAACATACGAACAACTGTTCTGACTTTCGCCACAGGGCAGCTCTGTGGACATATGCATCTAGGGCCCTGACCAGACATAGCAGATTTAGCTTCTCTTGGTCTTGACTAGTGAACGGAGGCGGACAGAAAGCCTGCAGCATTACTGGTCCCGGCACATTGTGCGGGACCTTGGGAACATATCCTTCCCTCAGGAAGAGAAATGCTTTCACCATTCCTGGTACAAACTCAAGGCAAGAGGGTGCTACTGATAGAGCCTGTAGGTCTCCTTAAAGCCCTGCATTTATGCCCGAGCCCGACGGGCCCCAACTTTTTTACGCCCCTAGGGCCGGGCTTCAGGCCAATTTTCACGTCATACCTAAAACGCGGGCCGGGCTTCGGGCCTTTTTTAGGCTTCTCCTTCGTTTTATATTTATTTTATTAATTAAAAGGAACAATGAGATGTTCTGCGCTGGTGGAAACAACACGAGACCATAATAGTTAACTTAACGCGACTGTCAAGATGGCTCGCACAGTGTTCAGAGCATAGGTTCAGAGTCCGCGCCAGCAGCAGAATCGTTTGCTTCCGTTGCTGTAAACTCCGTTAAATGAGCATATACCCCGGGAATTGAAGATCGGATTTATATTCATTTTGCGTAGGTGTAAGGTAGGCTATAAGACAACCTGCATGTTCTTTTTTTTGTTTTTGTTTTTTTGTTTTTTGATTGTTTAGCTTCGTTTGCGAGAGCCGCGTGCCCCTTTCCCAATTACACGTATGGACTGCCGTGGGCAGTAAAACATACGGGAGTCCCAGGGGTGGCCCTGGCCCTGTTGGGCGGGGGACAGTCACCGCTAGGCTCTGCCAGGTCCTAAAGCTTTGCGTTCTGTCCACATACGTCCGAAGTGCTCGGACAGGACAGAGAAAAGCTAGGGCTGGGTCTGCCTCCTCCGGCAGCGCTTGCAGGTTCACCACCTGGTCCCGGAAGGGAGTGGTGGGAACCTTGGGCACGTATCCAGGCCGGGGTCTCAGGATTACGTGAGAGTAGTCCGGCCCGAATTCCAGGCATGATTCATCGACCGAAAATGCCTGCAGGTCCCCTACCCTCTTGATAGAGGCCAATGCAGTCAGGAGTACTGTCATTAGAGACAGAATTTTTAACTCCACTGACTGCAAAGGCTCAAATGGAGGTCTCTGAAGTGCACTGAGCACCAGAGACAGGTCCGAAGAGGGTATAGAGGAGGGGCGAGGCGGATTTAATCACCTCGCACCCCTCAGGAACCTGACGATCAGGTCGTGCTTCCCCAAAGACTTACCTTTAACTAGTTCGTGATGGGCAGCGATTGCGGCCACCCGTCTTGTAGGAAGGAAAGCACGGCCCTGACCGAACACCTTCGGGGGTCTTCTCGGTGAGAAGAGCACTAGTCGACGAACAGGTTCCACTTCAATGCATAGAGGTGCCTCGTAGAGGGAGCTCTAGCGGAAGCGATGGTGTCTGCCACAGCCTGTGGCAGGCCACCTAGAACCTCCACGTCCCATCCAGGGACCAGACATGGAGTTTCCAGAGGTCTGGACATGGGTGCCAGAGGGTCCCCCTGTCTCTGAGTCAGGAGGTTCTTCCTCAGAGGAATGGGCCAAGGAGGTGCTGTCGCAAGGAGCACTAGTTCCAAGAACCATGTCCTGTTGGGCCAGCATGGCGCCACCAATAGGACTTGCTCCTCGCCCTCCCTGACCTTGCACAGTGTCTGTGCAAGAAGGCTCACTGGGGAAAACGCATGTTTGCGTAGGCCCCGGGGCCAGCTGTGTGCCAGCGCATCCGTGCCGAGGGTCCCCCTGGTCAGGGAATAAAGCAACTGGCAATGGGCCGTGTCCGGGGCGGCAAACAGGTCTACCTGTGCGGCCTCGAAGCGATCCCAAGTCGGCTGGACCACCTGGGGATGGAGTCACCCCTCTCCCGGAAGCACTGGCTGCCATGAGGGCTCGTCGGCCGCATGATTGAGCCGGCCCGGAGTGGCACGAAGTGATCTCAGATACTTCAGACTCCATAACAGGTGGAGGACAAGTTGCGACATGCGACGGGAACGTATACCACCCTGTTTGTTGATGTACGCTACAACCGCAGTGCTGTCCGTACGGACCAGAACGTGCTTGCCCTTTAGCGGCGTCTTGACACGGCTCAGGGTAAGATGAACTGCTAACAACTCTAGGCATGTGCCATTGCAGTTGAGGCCCCGTCCGCAGACCTGAAACCACAAGCCCGTTGTACGTGGCACCCCAGCCAGTGGATGAGGCATCCGTTTAGACAATCAGAAGCCCGGATACCTGTTCTAGGGGCACCCCCGCCCGTAGAAACACAGGGTCCGACCACAGGCTGAAGGTTTGGCGGCACCTCTGTGTAACTAAGACACGGAGGGATCCGCTGTGCCACGCCCACCTCAGGACTCGGCTGTGTAGCCAGCGTTGAAGCGTGTAGCCAGCATGACCACCGCTCCAGATGCCATATGCCCCAGGAGCCTCTGATAATGTTTCAGTGGAACCGCTGTCCTGCATTTGAATGAATTCAAGCAGTTCAACACTGACTGGACGCGCTCCTCGGTGAGGCTGCTCCATACTGAGAAAAGGGAACCTCTGCGCCGGGCAGGGTTTGCTCTTCTCCCAGTTGACCTGAAGCCCCCACTTGCTGAAGTGCTTTAGCACCATAAGCCCGAAGGGTGGGACCTCATACTAATAT
This sequence comes from Pseudorasbora parva, assembly GCF_024679245.1. NCBI lineage: Eukaryota > Metazoa > Chordata > Actinopteri > Cypriniformes > Gobionidae > Pseudorasbora > Pseudorasbora parva. Next base: position 24,349,906 of record NC_090173.1, read on the forward strand.
GCTTGTTCGTCGAACACAGAGCATAGAAACGGTCTGTGTCGCGGGAGAATCGAGACATGAAAGTACGCGTCCTTCAGGTCGATCGCTGCAGACCAATCTTGGGGACAGATGCATCTGAGGATGTGTTTCTGCATTAACGTTCTGAACGGTAGCCTGTGAAGGGACCGATTTGAGAACTGCAGGTCCAAGATCGGCCGTAACCCGCCGCTTTTCTTGGGTACAATGAAGTACGTATCTTCATATCGGCTGGAGGGACAGGCTCAGTCGCGTCCTTCGCTAGTAGGACTGCAATCCCCGCGTCGGGTCGCGCTTCTTCAACACAGAGGTGAAGGGAACGCCCCTGAGCTTTGGCGGATGCTGGGCGAACCGAATCGCATAGCCGAGTCTGGTTGTGGGAATGAGCCAGCGGGACGGGCTTGGGAGCGCTAGCCAGGCCCCCAGCGACTGCACTAGCGGGAGGCGGCCCGTGGTGGGGTCTGCGTGCGCGTGGCAACACTCACCTACTTCCCCCCTGCTGGCAATTGGAGAGGTGCCTGAGGGTGACAAGGCATGGAAGCGTCGAACACCGCCAAGAGCGCTCTCTTGGCACCCAGAGATTTTGGAAACTGCTCTTTTTGTGAAGTTTTTCAGTTCACTGGCCAGTGGCGGGACAGATGTAATTGTCACAAGGGAGCCCCCCATTCCTCCTCGGGAGCCCGGGGGGAGGAAGTGGTAACCGTGTCCTAACCGTGATCCTCAGGTCACCCCGGCCATCCGTCAAAGTAGGTCTAATCTGCTGGGCAGGAATAGACCTAAATCGAGCTATGGGTAGGGGGACTTCAACTTCCCGGAGGTAGGCGAATCTCGATCTAAGTGCCGAGATCATGTTCCCGCAGTGAGAACACAAACTATCCACAAACGCCGCCTCAGCGTGCTCTAAGCCCAGGCACCTGATACTGCAATTGTGGACGTCAGCAGGCGACAGGGAACGACCGCATCCAGAAACGCACGGGTGGAAATACATCCCAAAAAAGTCGGCACGTCACCCTTGTAGCTCTTTTTGTGAGGAAAATTTGCTCTTTTAGGTGTTGAAGCACCCAGGGATCGACCGCGGCAGAATATACAGGTTTTGTGTGCAGCCTTTTTTTTCTGCTCTCACCAGAAAGCTTTCACACGCTTTCTCTCTCTCTCTTGCTAGATAGAAGACAGTCAGATGCTTCATCAACGCCGTTCGGCTCCGAAGTGAATGACAACAATGCGTGGCGATCGCTTCCGTTTTGTACACGCGTGGCGGGGCGGGGTGCGATATGCAAAGCACGCACGGCAATGTTCATTGGCCCGTTTTCTATATCTCGAAGCTGATAGGGGCTCCCAGAAGTGATCCCAATTCGTCGGTCTTAGTCCGAAATACGTCGAACGTGACCGACTGAAAGGGAACAGTAGTGTTTTTACAGTTGTTGGATGCAGCAGAGAAGAGGAGATCCAAGACTTCCAAACAAAACGGGCTTTATTCAAAATTGACTCGAAACAGAACATCTAACACCATAAACTGAACATACATTGGGTTAACATAACTTAAGACCAGACAAGGAAGGAATTAACATGGAGAAACTAAATACACACTGAAGACTTGACTAACGAGGGGAACAGGTGACACATGACAAGACAAAGCTGAACAGAACTAGACCAACGAGGCGACCGGAAAGTGACGGGAAACAGAACAAAGGAGACAGGAGACAGGAGAAAACATATAAGGATATTTAAAAAAAAAAAAAACACTGGATGGATTTTTATTATTATAGGATAGTTGTGTGCAGTCACTACCAACACACATTTCCATACAATCAGCTTGTAAAAGTGGATGTACCATTATATGACCCCTTTAAAGGGTTTCTTCAGCGATAAGCATATGGCTTTCTATCAGTAGACTGTGGTATATTTGAATGATCGGCTAAATCACATTATATTGAACAGACACGTTCAGTTTTTAGTTGTAGAGTCTGTTCTCTAACTGAACTGATTTTATGAAGATGAACACGGTCGTGGTGGGAAAGTGAAAGTGGTTCAGTAGGTGGCTTTGGGTGTGGCCTCACAGGGCAGTGAAGCATTCTGGGAATTGTTGTCTTTCATCCCAATGAGACAAAAATACATTTTCTGTCTTTTCTCAGTCTAGAAGGCACCAAATTCAAAACTAATTTCACATTTCTACTACATTAATGACCAAGTTTAAATACAGATTCATCTTCCCAGCGCTGAAATCCCTTTAATCCCATTAAAGCCCTTTAATGAATAGAAAGTTCAAAACAACAGCAATTATCTGAAATAGATAGAAAGCTTTTGTAACATTATAAATGCCTTCACTGTCACTGTCACTTCCATTTAATGCTTCCTTGCTGAATAAAGACTTACTTTCTTAAATTTCTTTCAAAAGACTACAATTCTTACAGACCACAAACTTTTGAACAACTATATAAAGTTACAAAAGTAGTTACAAAAGTGTATGGGTTTGTAGTAACAGCAATTTCAGGTCTCGGTGTGTGTTTGTTGCAAAGGTCCAAAGTAACTGGAATTCAATCGACTTGTCATAATTCAACTATTTTAACATTATTAGGCTGACACCTATAAACTTTTGTAGGATCTTACCTGCTATGTTGAGAAGTAGGGTTCCAAAAATACTAAAAGCTGTGTTAAACTTCATATTGTGGTCTGTGTTCTAACTGCTGGGTTTTTTTATGCTCAGGTCTATAATGAGATGTACATCTCTATAATAAGATGACGTGTTCATCACCTCAGCCCCCACCGGCATGAGACTCTGACATACCTTTTACAGTACACACCCATCCCCTAACTATAAAAAAAGATGCTGCCTTAAAATTTTAACTATAAACAACTTGGATGGTTAAGTCTAATCAAGTCCTGTTCTCCTGAGTTGTAAGTCGCTTTGGATAAAAGCGTCTGCTAAATGCATAAATGTAAATGTAAATGTAAGTCGAATTACATTTTAAATTACATTAAACTGACGACTGTAAAAAATGAGTTGAATGTATAAAAATTATAAAAGTTGAACATTTCTTATTTTCATGAGTTAAAAGCAATGTAAAACCTGTTGTCATAACTTATTGATCATATAATTTTTTTATGGTCTACCTGTCATTTTAAGGATTATTTGTTGAGCATGTATCACCTTTCCAATGTCTTGACATGCTCATAAACTCTCTCATACTGTCCCTTACTTGATGAATGCAATAAACAAGAAACTTACCCAGTGAGTCTAAGAATTTTCATCTCCTTCCTTTTCATTATTTTAATCATTTTAAAATCAATTTGTTCTGGTATAAATCAGAAAGAAAAAGATATATATTTGCACAACCATACAAAAAGTTTCATCACAAAGGCAGAATATATTTGATTAAAAATATAGCCTAAATTGTGAAATATTATTTAAAATGACTGTTTACTATTTTAATATCTTTTTAAAATGTAATTTATTCTTACTCTATCACTGCGAGCTCCCAGATATCATCTAAAAAGCGGCGACCACCTCGCCCTCTCCCTCCCTCCTCCTCCATCTGCTGGAGCTGAACCAAAACAGCTGAGACCAGCTCTCAGTGATGTTTGTCTCTATTTCTTTTCTATTACATAATAGGAAATGTAATGCCTTTCCATATGGCAAACCCATCTAAGCTGATGCCTATTACACATCAAACTAATATTACTTTGGGGACAGAAAGTGAGACTGTTAAGTTAGCACTTTTAAATATCCACTCACTTAAAAATAAATCACATCTATTGACCAACTTAATAACCACTAACAATCTGTATTTTATCTTTCTAAATGAAACAGCCCCACATAACCTTACTTTTACGAGTGTCTGCAGAGCAATCTCATGACTGTTCTTAACACTTTTTATCTGACTCAGCACGTAGATGAACCCACACACAACCGTGGCTACAATCTAGATTTCACTCTTATCATAAACATGTCATCGATTGTCATTAAGGATGTAGTCTGATCATTTCTGTATTTTCTTTGATATATCGATCTCTCCCGCCATTGAAGCTAAATCTTATCCTCCAACTCTAGACACACTCGAGCGGCAACAAATCTAATTTAAATAAAAGGTGACTTGACTCGCTCGCCTGTCAGGAGGTCTAGTTTTACCTGTTTTATGAGAACGAACAAAATGTTTCTCGGAAAACATTCCCTTAAGCCATGGGAGATGATGTCACGTCATCAAACCTTTGCATGGAAGAGGAAATGAACTGTACAATGAACTAGTTTGTTTGTTTGTTTTCAGTTGCATACCTGTGACTTCTCCAAAGTTATCATTCCTATTTCCTTGTACCAGTATCTTCTAAAACAACATCCAAAAAAAATTGCGAGAGATAAAAAAAAAAAAAAAAGCCTGGATTGTGACGTCTGTCACGTGTCTGTTGTGTTTTGGACATTCTGTTCGTGTTTGGACTTTCAGTTTGGTATTTTGATTAGTTCCTGTGCTCCTTTGTTCAGTTTCCCATCACTGCTTTGTCTATCTTAATTAATTCATCTGTCCGATTGTGTCTGATTAATTATTTTGTTTCTGTTTTCTATTTAAGATGCATTCTTACGTTCAGCCTTTGTCCAGTCATTATTATGTTAGCGTGTTTCTTTGCCTTTTGAAGCTTTCGGTTGGATTTGTTTGTCTTATTTCTTAAGCCTAGTTCAGACTGCACGATTTTCAAACTCGTCGGGTCACTGCTCTATTCACACTGCATGACTATCTGGGGTATCATTCAGTCACTGCTGTGTTCACACTGCACGATGGTTTGACGACAGAGGAGTTCACACTGCATGACTGAACAAGAGGAAGAATCACCGACAACTCTCTCTCTCTCCGGTGCAAACTACCCCTGCGTCCCAGTTCGCATACTATCCATCCTAAATAGTATACGAAAATAGAATTAGTATGTCCCAAATCGTAGTAGGCCTATGTTGAAAAGAGTATTCCAAAGATTCCCGGATGGTTTACTATTTCCGGTCCGAATTCACAGTATGGATCGATGGGCACTCTAACGGCTGATATTGCCCACAACCCATTGCGAGTTGGACGAGGATTCGATTAGAACTACAAACGCGGATAAAAAGCGTTAAAAAACTACAAACATGACGGATGTGCGAGTTCGATGGTTAAGTAGAGAAGTTTAGATAAAGGGGTTTGAGTGACCCTATCAATATTTAACCTGACAAAAATATATTTATTCAGTGTTGTCCACATTATATTTCACCTGCAGCAGCATTGTGAACTTTTGTAATGACATTTTTGGCCATTAACTTTTAAATGCATCATTATATTCAAACTGCAAACACATGAGGAGAGTCTCTGCATTAAAGACCCACAAATGGCAGATCAACGAGCGGCTACATTTCTCTCCGATACGGTAGGAGATTAAACTGAATGTGGAAGATTTGAACTGTGACGAATCTGACGATGATTGACAGGGCAGATAAACGGTGACGGGATGCACGTAACGTCTCAGGTTACGTATGTAACCCTAGTTCCCTGAGGGAACGAGACGCTGCGTCGAAACGCTGTGAGAACGCCTCTGCGTTAATGCGTCGTGAAGCGCCTGTAGAACCATTCCATTGGAAAAAAGATCGATCGTCGGCGTGATGATGTCATCGACCGGAAGCTATAAAACGTCCGTGAAAACAAACAGGAACTAACTTCTGATAAAGCCTGAAGTAAGTGATCACGGACACGCCGGGAGTATGGCAGAGCGACGCAGCGTCTCGTTCCCTCAGGGAACTAGGGTTACATACGTAACCTGAGACGTTCCCTTTCGGGGAACTCGAGCTGCGTCGAAACGCTGTGAGAACGCTTATACCCACATCGCCATAGGACCAAGTGTCTCGTATGTGTGAAGCCGAAGCGCACACGGTTACGAGAGTACCTGTGCCCCTACTGTAGATGCCAGGTCTAGTTCGTAGAACCTGACGAAGGTAGAAGGAGACGACCATCCGGCCGCGTTGCAGATATCGTGGAGGGAAGCCCCCGACAAGAGTGCTTTAGAAGCAGCCATACCCCTGGTTGAGTGCGCCCGGACAGCCAGTGGAGATGGCTGCCCGGTAGCTTCATAAGCAAGTGAGATGGCCTCGACCACCCACTTGCTCATCCTCTGCTTGGATACTGGGGCCCCCTTCTTAGGGGGTCCAAAGCAAACAAACAATTGTTCCGATTTTCTCCACAGGGCAGCTCTGTGGACATAAGTATCCAGTGCCCTCACAGGACACAGCAGATTTAACCTTTCCTGGTCTGACGTCATAAACGGAGGAGGACAGAAGGCTTGTAGAGTGATGGGGCCCCGTGGGCTCGTAGGAACCTTGGGGACATAACCCGGCCTGGGATGCAGAAATGCTTTCACCATCCCTGGTGCAAACTCTAGACATGAGGGCCCTACTGACAGGGACTGAATATCTCCTATCCTTTTAAGAGATGAAATGGCCAAAAGGAAGATAGTTTTTAAGGTGAGGAACTTATCCAAAACCTCCTCCAGAGGTTCGAACGGAGGTCCGGACAAGCCCCTCAAAACAATGGCCAAGTCCCATGCTGGGACCCTCGAGTGCATAACTGGCCTCAACCTTAATGTGCCACGAAGGAAGCGTGTAATTAGAGGGTGTCTTCCCAAAGACACTCCACTGCAAGGGACGTGGAAGGCACCCAAGGCCGCCACGTACACCTTAAGTGTGGAGGGGGTCAACCCTGCCGAGAACCTCTCCTGCAGGAACTCCAGCACTGTACCAACCGGGCAGTTAACTGGGTCCCACTGGCGTTCTCTGCACCATGCTGAGAAAAGTCTCCATTTCAAAGCGTACAGCTTCCTTGTGGACGGAGCTCTGGAGTGTAGGATGGTCTCCACGACCTCGGCCGAGAGACCTTCCTCTATGAGCCTAGCCCCCTCAGAGGCCAGGCCCACAGTTTCCACATCTCCGGGCGTGGGTGCAGGAATCTCCCGCCCGCCTGAGAGAGTAGATCCCTCCTGGTCGGAATCTCCATCGGAGAGCCTTCCAGGAGAGATATCAGGTCCGAAAACCATACTCGGGTCGGCCAGTTCGGAGCCACTAGAAGTACCTGGGCCCCGTCCCGGCGTACCCTCTCCAGAACTCCTGGAAGCAAGACAATCGGGGGGAAGGCGTACAGAGGCAGCCTCGGCCACTCCTGTACCATGGCATCCAGCCCCAGCGGGGCCGGATGGGTCAGAGAAAACCACTGCGGGCAGTGAGAATTCTCCGCCGAAGCGAACAGGTCTATCTCCGCTTTCCCATAAACCTTCCAAAGGAGCTCCACCACCTCTGGGTGGAGTCTCCAGTCCCCGGGCCTCGGCCCCTGTCTCGACAGGCTGTCTGCTTCCTGATTCAGGGCCCCCGGGATATATACTGCCCTGATTGACAGCAATTTCCCTTGGGCCCACAGGAGGATCCGATGTGCCAATTTGTCCAACGGACGAGACCTCAGACCCCCCTGGTGATTTATATAGGCCACCACGGACGTGTTGTCTGTTCTGACTAGTACATGGTGGCCCCTGAGGTCGGGCAGGAACTGTTTCAATGCAAGAAACACTGCGAGCATCTCTAGCCGATTTATGTGCCAGTGCCGCTGATGTTCCTGCCATAGACCCTGGGATGAGCGACCACTCATGGTCGCCCCCCAGCCCGTGAGAGAGGCGTCTGTCGTTAGCGTTACGCGACGAACATGAGCCCCCAACACGGGACCCTGAGATAAAAACCCCGGGTTTTTCCACATGACCAGAGCACGTAGGCATCGCCGCGTGACTTTGATCGTGCGGAGCGGATTTCCCCTCGGGGAGAACCCTTTCGTTTTGAGCCACCACTGCAGTGGCCTCATGTACAGTAGGCCAAAAGGTATCACGTTGGACGCTGCTGCCATGAGACCTAACAGTTTCTGGAACCGTTTCACAGTGACGGCTCGGCCTAGCTTCTGTTCTTTGGCGGCTGCCAGGATCGATGCTATGCGTGTTGGCGATAATTGCGCCCGCATAATTACCGAGTCCCAGTTCACACCTAGAAAAGTGGTTCTCTGAGCCGGAGAAAGCACACTCTTCTTGGCGTTCAGCCTCAACCCCAGCTTCGACATATGGGCGAGAACAGCATCTCGATGTTGAACCGCCATCTGCTCTGTATTCGCTAGAATCAGCCAGTCGTCGATATAGTTCAGTATGCGGATGCCCTGTAGACGCAGCGGCGCCAGAGCTGCATCCACACACTTGGTGAACGTGCGGGGTGACAGTGCTAGACCGAAGGGAAGTACACGATATTGGTATGCCTCTCCCCCGAAGGCAAACCTCAGGAACTTCCTGTGATGTGGAAGGATGGAGACATGAAAATACGCATCTTTGAGGTCTATGGTGACAAACCAATCCTCCGATTTGACCTGCGCTACAATCTGTCTGAGTGTAAGCATCTTGAATTTGAGCTTGGCCACCGAGCGATTCAATAGCCGCAGATCTAATATCGGGCGTAAGCCCCCATCCTTCTTCGGCACGATGAAGTAACGGCTGTAAAAGCCAGACTCCCTGCTGGGAGGGGGAACCCTCTCTATAGCCCCTTTTTGCAGGAGTGTCTCTACTTCCTGTGCCATTACCAGAGCCTGCTCCGGGCCCACCTCTGTAGGTAGGACACCGCAGAAAGGAGGTGGCCGACTTTTGAATTGAATGCCGTACCCCCTTTCTACTATCTGCAGGACCCAACGAGATATATTTGATAGACGTTTCCATTCGTCTAGAAAATCTACTAAGGGAACCAGCCTCTCGAGGCTGGCCTCTGGTGTATTTTGAGCAACAAATGCAGTGCCCTGAAGCGGCGGACCGGCAGGGAACGACTGACTTGACTGCTCTGGGACCCCCCGGAGGGGGTGCGGACCACCCTCGGGTGGCCCGCGGAGACCGACTGCGCCCCGGCATTGCGTCGGGGTTGGCAGCGCGGCCCCCCGAGGGTGCCGTAGGGAAGCGGGTACCGTTAGCAGGGCTAAACACCGCTTCCCTACCGGGGGAACCACCCTCAGCGTCCTGACGCTTCTGGCGTCTGGAACGCTTCGACGAGGCCTTCTTGGCGATCAGGACTGTCCGCAGATCAGCCCTGCCCCTCGAAGGCCTCGCCTGAGAGCGCCGCCCCTCGTCCCCGCGCTGAGGGGGAGCTCGAGCGGCGACGCTCTGCTTTTGTTGCGCCCTGTGAGCGGAGCTCGTACTCGGCTTAGGCTGCCTGATGTCAGCGGCAGCCCCAGGGACCTGGACCCGGAGAGGGAGAAACTGCTTTAGCGCCGCAGCTTGTTTCTTTGACTCCTGGAACCTCTCGGTGACAGTGTGTACTGCGTCACCGAAGAGGCCACCAGGAGACAGCGGCGCGTCGAGCAGGAAGCTTTTCTCCCTCTCCTTGATTTCAGTGGGGTTGAGCCATAAATGCCTCTCCGTAGCCACCAATGCTGCCATAGAGCGGCCAACACATCTGGCCGTCTCTTTGGTGGCCCGGAGAGTCAGATCAGCTGCTGTTCTTAGCTCATTTATGACATCACCCCCCACTTCATCACGTCCATCTAAGTCCCTGAGCAGGTCAGCCTGATAAGCCTGCATTATAGCCATGGTATGCAGGCATGCAGCAGCCTGACCTGCCGCCGAGTACGCTTTGCCCACCAGTGCCGACGTTGTTTTTAATGGTCTGGTGGGCAAAGTCGGGGCCTTCAGGGACGATGCCGAGGAAGGCGAGAGATGGCTCGCGAGCGTCTCTTCTACCTTTGGCATCGCCCCATAACCGTAGTGCTTCAGCCCCATGATGTTGCTGTAGACCGAAGTCTGAGGGCTGAACACACGGTATGATGCCGGTCTCCTCCATGATGTTGCCACCTCGGTGTGCAAATCATGGAAGAATGGCAGGCCCCGCCGCTGAGGTTCTGAAGCGCGAGCGGGCAGGAATCTTTCATCTAATTTGCTAGATCTTTTTCTTCCTGCCTCAGATCTTTCTACGGGCCAGTCAATATTTAATCTGGCCACAGCTCGCGTTAGAACCTCAACGAGCTCCTCACTCGCAGGGGACTGAAGTGGCGAATCTTCAGTCGCGATGCTCTCAACGTCCACCTCCTCGGAGCTGGATAGTTGGAGCACCGGCGGCTCTCTCGGGGGGGAAGAAACCGCAATGCGTGCTTCCAAGCCCCGAGAAGAGCCGCTGGATGGAGCAGGTGAGGGCAGAGATAAGGCAGCGCCCGTCTCAAACCCCTCTGCAACATCCAATTGTGAACCCCACGACTGCAGCCTCCGCTCTGCCTCGGCAGCAGCGGGACCAGAGCCGCGGGGAACACGAGCCGAGGCACCCTCCTCGAAGAGTGCCCGGCGGGAGCGCAGCGTTCTCAGTGGCATACGCTCACAGTGCTCGCAAGCAGCCCCCTCGAGGGCTGCCTGGGCATGCTGCGCTCCCAAGCAGGCAACACAAAGAGAGTGTGTATCCCCACTCGTGATGTAGCGTGGGCAGGGATGTACACACCTCTTGAACTGACTGCTTTCACTCGCCATTTCTCTATCTATTTATTTTCTCTTTTTTGTAAATATAAGGAATATTTAACAAAGGGTGGAAAAACTCTTTCAATAGACAGACAAAAACACCAAATAGACAGACAGGTTCACACAGATCGCTTGCTGAAGGCTCAGAAGCTAGTTCCTGTTTGTTTTCACGGACGTTTTATAGCTTCCGGTCGATGACGTCATCACGCCGACGATCGATCTTTTTTCCGATGGAATGGTTCTACAGGCGCTTCACGACGCATTAACGCAGAGGCGTTCTCACAGCGTTTCGACGCAGCTCGAGTTCCCCGAAAGGGAACTAAGCGACAGAGTCCGTTAAAGATGGCGAAGTAGTATGTCCCGAAGCTTGCATACTTTTCTGCTACACACTCAAGAGTATATACTTTTTCTTCACAAAAAGAGTACATACTTTTAGGTAGTGATGGGACATCTGAAGCGAGGCTCCGGAGCTTGTGTCGAGCAAAAAGGGGCGTTCCAGATGAAGCCCCGATTCGAGGCTTGTATCGTTTCCGTGAAAATCACGTGACGATGACAAACGAGGCCTCGTTTTCTGTTGAATACGTCATTGCTTCATTCTGAGTATCGCTTTCGGATAAAAGTGGTTTGAAACCTCGCGCCTCTTGTGGGGTTTGCAGTAGGCATTTGCATTGGTGTTGAGGTGTTGGTTGTATGTAGTAGCGATATCATTATATATCATAGCTTGTATTATATATTATATTACATTATAGTTTAGTAGATTATTAGAGTAAATTATACATAGTTCAGTAGATTATTAGAGTAAATTAACCGATATCTAGTTGAAATAGCCTACCTATACTACGTAATTATATATATATCCTATATTAGTAGTAGGCTAGTGTTATTATTATATATATATTATTGCTATTATTATTATTATTAATAATATTATTATAAGACTAGACTGTATAAGGGAAAGCTTTTCCCATCCCTGCAGTTTGCTGTTCCACAATTCCAGTCCCATAAGCACTGCACTCACAATAATTTATTTACAATCATTCTGGGCATTCACTGTCATCACTAACCCAAAGAACTACTGAATAGTTGAACACAAAGTTGTGTGTTTGTGTGAGTTGTGTGTACATAGGTTAATACAAGCAAAGAGTAAAATACTTTACTAATACACAGGCAATAGAAAAAGGGTGTTCCCACATGACAATTTGGTTGCTCAGGATGAATAGATTTGTGTGCGATGCATTGCTTTGCACAGCAGGTGTCACTAGGGAGCACACTGTTTCATGAGGCTTCAGGTAAATGAACCTTTTGGTGAACCAATGGACTGGAAAGCCTCAGTGGTTCAGGAAGCCTCGTTTGGCCATCACTGCTTTTAGGACGTAGTATAAGTAGGCGAATTGGGACGCAGCATACGTTTCCCAAACACACGTGCGGTGTGCCGAGTAAACAACGCGAGATCACACGTGCGTCAGACCGGAGTTCTCTCGCGACACTTTGAATTGTTATTTAAAATGATAAACTGCACAACGTTTGCTTCAAACTGTATGTGCGCTGATTTGTAGAGAAAAAGAAAAAAGATTATGGCGGAAGAAATTGTTGGAGAGACAGAGGGAGCTTTTCTGCAAAGACAGTTTGAGGTAAATAAACAATTTTGTAATGTGCTGCTTCTGTGGCTGGATGTGCAAATGTTTGGGAAAAAAACAAATCTTTGTTTCTGTTTGATAGAATTGTAAATATATCTATTAAAATACTGATATTCTGCTCTAGAACTCCTCCCTGAACGTCCTGCTGCCCTGTATCTCACTCTTTCATTGGCTGTCGGTCATCGCCGATGTAATTTTCAGTCAGAACCCTGTTCACACAGCAGGAGTTTGAATCGCCGACAGGTCCAGATAAGCCTAGTTCACACTGCCCGATTTTTGCCCCGATTTTGAGTCGCCGACAGGTTTTGTGAAATCGCCGACAAATGCCCGAGATCACAGGCAAATCGGTGTTCGTGCACGCGAGTGACAATCACGTAGTATGACTTATCAAAGACGCGATCAGAGAGAATCGCCGACGAGTCGCCGACGCCGGTGAGATATTTGGCATGCTAAATATCTGGACCTGTCGGCGATTCAAACTCCTGCTGTGTGAACAGCGTTCTGACTGAAAATTACACCGACAGCCAATGAGAGAGTGAGATACAGGGCAGCAGGAGGTTCAGGGAGGAGTTATAGAGCATAATTTCAGTATTTTAATAGATATATTTACAATTCTATCAAACAGAAACAAAGACCAAACATTTGCACATCCAGCCACAGCAGCAGCACATTAAATAATTATTTATTTACCTCAAACTGTCTTTGCAGAACACAATCCTGGCTCCCTCTGTCTCTCCAACAATTTCTTCTGCCATAATCTTTTTTCTTTTTCTCCACAAATCAGCGCACATACAATTTGAAGCAAACTTTGTGCAGTTTATCATTTTTAATAACAATTCCAAGTCTCGCGCGAGAACTCCGGTCTGATGCACGTGTGATCTCGCGTTGTTTACTTGTCACATCGCACGTGTAGTTTGGGAAACGTAGTTTGCACACCGGAGAGCGAGAGAGTTGTCGGCGATTCTTCCTCTTGTTCAGTCATGCAGTGTGAACTCCTCTGTCGTCAAACCATCGGTCAGTGTGAACACAGCAGTGACTGAATGATACCCCAGATAGTCATGCAGTGTGAATAGAGCAGTGACCCGACGAGTTTGAAAATCGTGCAGTCTGAACTAGGCTATATTTAGCATGCCAAATATCTCACTGGCGTCGGCGACTCGTCGGCGATTCTCTCTGATCGCGTCTTTGATTATTCACACTGAGTGATTGTCACTCGCGTGCACGAGCACCGATTTGCCTGTGATCTCGGGCATTTGTCGGCGATTTCGCAAAACCTGTCGGCGACTCAAAATCGGGGCAAAAATCGGGCAGTGTGAACACAGCAGTGACTGAATGATACCCCAGATAGTCATGCAGTGTGAATAGAGCTGTGACCCGACGAGTTTGAAAATCGTGCAGTCTGAACTAGGCTTTAGGGTCAGGTATGGTGGTATGGGTGAGTTTAAGGGTAGGGTGAGTTGTAAGGGAAGTGCCAACTGTGTAATTACAAATCTAACTACAGAAATTAATTACAGATGTAATTATATGCAGGTATTTTTTTTAATGTAAGTACAATATAAAAATATGTATGTACACAATAAGTGCTTTGTATCAAATGATTAATTACAATGTTAGTACATAGTAGTTAAGGCCACCTAATATAAAGTGGGTCCTTTTAATTTGTTCCTAGATACCATACCGTTACAGATGACTGTACCATCTACAACACTGAGCTGTTTGGACAGCTTTTAAGAGGTGTCCCATTCTCCAGCCTCCATATCCAGCGATGACTCCAGTCCAGGTCCTTGTGCAGAGTCCAGTGAGGAAACGCTGGCTAATAGGCTTTTGGTAAACTTTTAAAAACCTCTTTAAAAAGAAAGGTTAAAGTATTGCCTTGGTGGCACTTGTTTCGGTTCTCCAAAACTAGGGTCCTGGAAATGCGTTCCTGGGATTGCGGTTCTCTGATTTGGTAGGTGGCACTGTCACAAAAAATATAAGGTCCTAGAAATGTGATCCTAGAACTGCGCTCCTAAAAGTGCAGACAGCCAAAACCTAAAAATGAGATGACTTTGGTGACATTTTGTGGACCTATGTTGGTATAAAATTTCAATAAATATAAAAATATCAGTAGCCAATAAATGGCAATAATAGTACTCAATAGCTGCAAAAAGGCTGAAATGTTTTAACAAATTTAACCTCATAAGTTTTACATTTTATCACACATTACAATTGTAAATTTAAAAAAACTTGTTGTTTTAGACTATACAAAAATGCCAAAACATGCTTAGACAAATCCGTCATTTATGTGTATGATTGTCACAAGGTGTTTTGGTGTAGGTTCATGTTTCATGTTTTAAGGTTTCATGTTCACTGTCATGTTTTGTCATGCACTTCCTGGTCTTGTCATGTGGTCCATTGTCATGTGATTCCATGCCCTCATGTGTTCCTGCCTCGTGTTCCTGTGTCTTGTTGTCATGGGTTTATAGGTTAATCATTGTTCACAGGTGTCCCTCGTTTTGTCAATAGCCCTTGTGTATTTAAACCCTCATGTTTACCATAGTCTTGGTCAGTTATTGTTGATGTTGGAACCTACGGTTGGTGAGTGTTTCGTATAGTCAAGTCTAAGTCAAGTCTAAGTCAAGTCTAAGTCAAGTCTAAGTCAAGTCTAAGTCAAGTCTAAGTCAAGTCTAAGTCAAGTCTAAGTCAAGTCTAAGTCAAGTCTAAGTCAAGTCTAAGTCAAGTCTAAGTCAAGTCTAAGTCAAGTTTTATTTTGTTTTGCCAAGTCTTTTGTTTATGTTTGTATTTATGTTAATAAACTGCACTTGGGTTCTTAACCTCGCCTTCAGTGGACTCCCGTGTTACAATGATCATCATTGTGTTTCATTTTTTTAATTTTTAATTTTTACAAAAAAAAAGAGCTCTGAAATCGATTGAATTCCCATGAATTGGTGCCCATTTTTGTCCACGAAAGCCCAGTGTGTGTGTGGCTTGGGTACTTTTTCTAAGTTTGCCATCTGACATGTACCGCTCAGATTAAGGGAAGTATTTTTCAAATAAATACATTTAAAAAAAAAAAAAAAGATTTTGCCCACATTTGTCCCGAAGGTCCTTAAAAATTAAATTTTGGGGGGAAAACTAGTTGTGCATGTAAAATTTTGCCACAAAGTCGTAATTCTTGTGAAAATTAATATAAATCTTCACAAAATAAATACTGAATGAGGGCTGCAACAACAACTTTTAAATGACAACATCCTGGCCGGACTACTGTGTTGTCAGTGATATAAGTATTTGAAATTAACATGATTTCGAAATGTCTAGTGACATATCATGGCCATTTTATGATTAACTGAAATGCATTTCTTATACAGTTCCTTTAATACGAATCTTTTGAAGCACTGAAAATACATTTTGCTCCAAAAATAACAAAAACTACGACTTTATTCAGCATTTATACGACTTTATTCAGCATTTTATTCTCTTCCGGGTTTGTTTTCAATTCTCAAATAAAGATTCGAATGATTGTGAATCAGCGGATTGATTCATGATTCGGATCGCCAATGTCACATGACTTCAGCAGTTTGGCAGTTTGACACGTGATCCGAATCATTAATCGATATGCTGATTCATGACCATTCAAATCTTTATTTGAGGATTGAAAACAAACACGGAAGAGAAGACAATGCTGAATAAAGTCATACTTTTTGTTATTTTTGGAGCAAAATGTATTTCCGATGCTTCCAGAGATTCTAATTAACCCACTGATGTCACATATGGACTACTTTGATGAAGTTTTATAAAAACTTTAAAAAGTCTCAACAAGGCTGCATTTATTTGATCAAATACACATTAAAATGAGAATTTTTGTGGAAAACTTTTACTTTTTTTCAGGATTCAGTGATGAATAAACAAATATTTTACTAACCCTAAACTTTTACAATGTACTGTATATACAGTAGTTTATGCTTAAGCTAAAACCAGTCAGTTCTTAAAAAGTCTTTAAGAAAACAGATAGGAGAAAATCAGAGGAATGATGGGGGAAAAGGTGAAAAAAAGAGGAAAAAAGAGGTGACTGGGTGAGCCTGAGCTGGATTCAAGGGAACTGAATAAGACAAATCCAGGCTGGTCGCTGCTTATCTGAGAGCTGATCCAGGACTGGTATTGAGACACTCTTGTGTAAACGCCAGGAAAATTGGGTTGTGCACAGTCTCGACCAAAACTCACAACGCCAGACTGAATCCACTGAGAGCTATTCTTACTGACCATTGGACCTCCAGAGTCTCCCTGTATTGACAAACACATAATGTTAATATTGCTTCAGACAGTGAAGACAGTGAGTGATATCTTACATGAAACGTATATACCTGACATGAATCTTTCCCACCCTCATTTACTCCAGCGCACAGCATGTTGTTTGTAATGATGCCTCCATAGGCTGTATTACAAACACTGTTGTTCACAATTGGTATCTGCACCTCTTGCAGTGTGTTTGGAATAGAGGTGTCTACAACATAAATCAATGGACATTTTCTTGTCACACATTAGGCCTATTCCAAATTTTGCATTGTTGACATATTGGAACTCACCTTCAAAATGGAGCTTGCCCCATCCAGTGACCCAGCTCTTAGTACCACCACCAAATACACTACCAGTAGCCGCCAGACAAACTGGCTTAATATAATCATTGAACGTCACAGAAGTGGAGAGCTTGAGCAGTGCTATGTCATTGTTCTGGCCAGTTGGGCTATAGCTGGGATGGGGGATGATCTGAGTAACTGCCCTGGAGATCTCAAAAGGGTTTGAGCCTGATAGGAACTGGAGTCCCAGGTAGATTTTTACATCAGATTCGGTGGTGGAACTAGAAAAATATATGTCAGTTTTAATTCCTCTGTCTATCTACATATGCAGTGTGATATTCTATATAACTTCATACCGTACGCAGTGAGCTGCAGACAAAACCCATTCTTTATTGATTAGACTCCCCCCACAAAAATGACTTCCAGATGGAACACGACGGAGGCTTGCCTGCCAGGGCCAAGACCCTGCAACTGCATTTGCTCCTCCAACAATCTTGGTGTTGCGGGGGGCTTGACCACACACTGAAGAAAGAAGATAGTTGGAGTTAAATCACCCGAAATCAAATTAAAAGTGGTTCAATTTATTTACTAATATATATATGCCTATTTAATAACGACAACGTAATTTTTTACAACGATTTTGACAAGGGCCAAATTGTGATGTCTAGACGACTGGGTCAGAGCATCTCAAAAACTGCAGCTCTTGTCAGGTGTTCCCAGTCTGCAGTAGACAGCATCTGTCAAAAGTGGTCCAAGAAAGGAACAGCCGTGAACTGGCGACAGGGTCATGGGCGGCCAAGGCCCATTGATTCACGCGGGGAGCGAAAGCTGACCCGTGTGGTCCGATCAAACAGACGAGCTACTGTAGCTCAAGATATCAATGCTGGTTCTGATAGAAAGGTGTAAGAATACACAGTACATTGCAGTTTTTGCATATAGGGCTGCATAGCCGCAGACTGAGTTTGAGGTGTTAACTTGGCCTCCAAATTCCCCAGATCTCAATCCAATCGAGCATCTGTGGGATGTGCTGAACAAACAAGTCAGATCCGTGGATGCCCCATCTTGCAAATTACAGGACTTAAAGGATCTGATGCTGACCTTCTGGGTTCTAATGGAGTCAATGTCTCGACGGCTCAGGGGTGTGTTGGCATAATGTTAAGCCTGGTCAGTGTATATGTACTGTGTGTGTGTGTGTGTGTGTGTGTGTGTGTGTGTGTGTGTGTGTGTGTGTGTGTGTGTGTGTGTGTGTGTGTGTGTGTGTGTGTGTGTGTGTGTGTGTGTGTGTCTGTGTGTGTGTGTGTGTGTGTGTGTGTGTGTGTGTGTGTGTGTGTGTGTGTGTGTGTATAAACATGTCATCAAGAGTGTAGAACCTTACCATCTAACTGGCAAAGTGAGCCTATAATGGGAAAAAAAAACAAAGAAATGATAACAAATATTTAGAGTTTCTAAACAGATTTGAGACTCAAAATTAGTATTTTGATCCCATATTAGGTGGGCCTTAATATGTACTTACATCAAAATAAAGTACAATGTAGCCTACTTATCATGTTCATATTGTATTGCAAAACACTTGCTGATATTGAGGTGGGATACAGGTAAAGTTAGGGACAGAGGTGGTGGGATGGGTCAGTTTAAGGGTAAAGTTAGGGACAGGTGTGGTGGGATGGGTCAGTTTAAGGGTAAAGTTAGGGACAGGTGTGGTGGGATGGGTAAGTTTAAGGGTAAAGTTAGGGACAGATGTGGTGGGATGGGTCAGTTTAAGGGTAAAGTTAGGGACAGGTGTGCTGGGATGGTTAGGTTTAAGGGTAAAGTTAGGGACAGGTGTGGTGGGATGGGTCAGTTTAAGGGTAAAGTTAGGGACAGGTGTGGTGGGATGGGTCAGTTTAGGGGTAAAGTTAGAGACAGGTGTGGTGGGATGGGTCAGTTTAAGGGTAAAGTTAGGGACAGGTGTGGTGGGATGGGTCAGTTTAAGGGTAAAGTTAGGGACAGGTGTGGTGGGATCGGTCAGTTTAAGGGTAAAGTTAGGGACAGGTGTGGTGGGATGGGTCAGTTTAAGGGTAAAGTTAGGGACAGGTGTGGTGGGATGGGTCAGTTTAAGGGTAAAGTTAGGGACAGGTGTGGTGGGATGGGTCAGTTTAAGGGTAAAGTTTGGGACAGGTGCGGTGGGATGGGTCAGTTTAAGGGTAAAGTTAGGGACAGGTGCGGTGGGATGGGTCAGTTTAAGGGTAAAGTTAGGGACAGGTGTGGTGGGATGGGTCAGTTTAAGGGTAAAGTTAGGGACAGGTGTGGTGGGATGGGTCAGTTTAAGGGTAAAGTTAGGGACAGGTGTGGTGGGATGGGTCAGTTTAGGGGTAAAGTTAGGGACAGGTGTGGTGGGATGGGTCAGTTTAAGGGTAAAGTTAGGGACAGGTGTGTTGGGATGGGTCAGTTTAAGGGTAAAGTTAGGGACAGGTGTGGTGGGATGGGTCAGTTTAGGGGTAAAGTTAGGGACAGGTGTGGTGGGATGGGTCAGTTTAAGGGTAAAGTTAGGGACAGGTGTGTTGGGATGGGTCAGTTTAAGGGTAAAGTTAGGGACAGGTGTGGTGGGATGGGTCAGTTTAAAGGGTTACTTCAGCGATTAGCATATGGCTTTGTATCAGTAGAAACCCTGGGGTATATTCAAATTATTGTGCTTTCCCCCCTCATATCTCCCTGAGACGAGAGATGTATGCATTTTATTTCTGGAAAAATTCCTCCTATGATGCAAATTGACGATTTTTGCATCATAGGAGGAATGTTTACCCAGAGGCTAAAGACTACAGCCAGCAGAGGGAGCCATTTCCGCATGTTTTGAATCCGCGCATGGGGGATGGGAGATAACACTCAGCTTGCAGAGAGAGTTTAGGTTGCAGCTACAGGATCATTTAAACAGAGCTATGGTGAGCAATGTAAGTCTTTTAACTTCTCAAATTCATTTCTATGAAAGTTAAGCTTGCAAAGGCATGAACTGAAACGCGCCAGACTGAACTTGCGTTGTGAATGTATGCCGCGAGTGTAGTCGCGATTACCTCAGCTCTCATCACTCCTGCAGTTAGTGCTCAGTGCTGTGATACTCGCGCGGAGACTCAATCTTTATATTGAACAGACACGTTCAGTTTTTAATGTAGTGTCTTCTCTAACTCAGTCACATTAATAAAGTTGGTGGCGTTGGGAATGGCCTCACAGGGCAGCGAAGCATTCTGGGAATTGTAGTCTTTAATCCCCATGGGACAAAAATACATTTTCGGTCTTTTCTCGGTCTAGAAAGCACCAAATTCAAAAATAATTTCACATTTCTACTGCATCGATGACCCAGTTTAAATACAGATTCATCTTCCCAGCGCTGAAGTACCCCTTTAAGGGTAAAGTTAGGGACAGGTGTGGTGGGATGGGTCAGTTTAAGGGTAAAGTTAGGGACAGGTGCGGTGGGATGGGTCAGTTTAAGGGTAAAGTTAGGGACAGGTGCGGTGGGATGGGTCAGTTTAAGGATAAAGTTAGGGACAGGTGTGGTGGGATGGGTCAGTTTAAGGGTAAAGTTAGGGACAGGTGTGTTGGGATGGGTCAGTTTAAGGGTAAAGTTAGGGACAGGTGTGGTGGGATGGGTAAGTTTAAGGGTAAAGTTAGGGACAGGTGTGGTGGGATGGGTCAGTTTAAGGGTAAAGTTAGGGACAGGTGCGGTGGGATGGGTCAGTTTAAGGGTAAGGAAAGGGTCAACAGGGTAATTATAAATGTTACTAGAAAAATGAATAACAAATGTAATTACATGCAGCTCATTTAAAAAAACAAAATACAATGTAAAAACGGGTATCTAAACAGTAAGTGCATTATATCAATTGATTTATTCAAATGTCAGTAGTTAAAGGGATAGTTCACCTAATCTCCTGTCAAAATCCTGTCATCATTTACTCACCCTCAAGTTGTTCCAAACCTTTCTTTGTTCTGCTGAACACAAAATAAGATATTTTGAAGAATGTTTGTAACCAAGGAGAGAGAACAACCATTCACTCTATACCATTTATTTCCCCCTTATAGTAGTGAACGGTTGTTCTCGCTGCTTGGTTACAAACATTCTTCAAAATATCTTCTTTTGTGTTCAGCAGAACAAAGAAACTCATACAGGTTTGGAACAACATGAGGGTGAGTAAATGATGGCAGGATTTTCTTTTTTTGGGTGAACTATCTGTGTCTGTGTCATTTCTTAACAATGATGGTATTTCAGTCAGAACTGGTTTGCACAGAGATTTGCAGATAATGAGCTGATAAACTGGTTGTTTGAGTAGCCAATAGTTTCCTTTTCTTTCAGTATTGTCAAATTCAACCTGCATGACATTTATAATTATTAACTGGTTACTCGGACCAGTTTTGTGAACTTTATAAAGTGCTTTATTAAAAAAGATCTGACTCAAAAATCTTTCATTTGTTCTTAAATTGAGCAGATCGCTAATGTTCTCATGAACTCTCATGAATTAAACTATTCCTTTAGGAACACACCAGCACTGTAAAGAAATTATTTTCATGACTTATCAACTTTTTTCTTTTGTCAAATTAACTTAGTCAACTGTCAACTTTTTAAACTTGTCAACTCACAACAGCAGTCAATATGGGATAAACTGTGTATTATTCATCACTTCTTTAGCACAAAATGCATTTAACGATGACATCTTTCAATTTGCATGAACTCTTTTCACTTAGATACAAACAAAGAAATAACGTCCTCAGAAATGATATCGCTTATGTTTAATAATATAATATCAAATACATGTAGATATTAAAAACAATTCATTATCCTAAGAAAAAATAATTTGTCTGTCTGTATAATTCCATTTACTTTAAATATTTTTATTGTTATTGCTTTAGTTTTTAGGAAAGAGGTAACATTTGTTTGAGGTATTAATTTTAGTTGTTGCAAGGAAATTTATATTTTATATAAATACAATTTTTATTTTTATAATTTATAATTTATATTTAAATTTTTCTGTAAAACAAAATTACAATTAAACAAGGTTATTTTAAGATAACTGTTATTTTAAGGCCTTTTATTTACGATTTATGACTTACCTACTATGTTGAGAAGTATGGCCGCTGCAACACACACAGCTTGACTCATTGTTATACTTGTCTGTTTGCTGTACTGAGAAGTGTCTAATGACGCATAAAGCAGGAATTACCACATTCACTGGGACCCTACGTTTATTTACCTCTGACACACCTTTTTGTTTAGTACACACCCCGCTCATCCTGCATACTTCTATAATTGCTTCTAATTTGTGTTCCAGAATGCCACTTTGTTACATAATTACTTATTGCTTATTTTTATGCATTTGGGATATAGGTCATCCAAAAATAGTAATTCTGTAATCATTTACTCATCCTCATGTTCCCAATATGTATTCATTTGCTCTGCTGAACACATAGAAAGATATTTTGAAGAATATTTGTAAATCAGTTGCTAATGCCTATTGACTTCCATAGTATTTATTTATCAATGGTGCTGACATTCTTCAAAATATCTTACTTTGTGTTCATCAGAACAAATCTTACATGTTTGAGTGTACACACATTGAGTATATTGTGTGTATTATGTCGCTAGATGGCATTTTCAGGAAATCATTGGCCCTGACCAAATAGCACTGGTAAAGGGCTCACCCAAAATGTTACATTTTGTCATCATTTACTCGCCCTTCAGCTGTTTCAAACCTGTATGAGTTTCTACCTTCTGCTGAACGCAAAAGAAGATATTTTGAAGAATATTGGTAACCAAACAGTTGACTACCATTGACTTACAGTAGCCGATTATTTTTCCTATGGAAGTCAGTAGGGTCCATCACATGACGGTCCATCAAATGACTGGAAAATTCTTTAAAATATCATATTTTATGTTCAGCAGAAGAAAGAAACTCCAGAACAACTAGAGGATGAGTAAAGTCTAGAAGGGCATAGAGCAGGGATGGGCAAACTCGGTCCTGGAGAGTTTAGTTCCAACCCTAATCAAACATTCACTAGAGACCTACAGGCAGGTGAGGAACTCAAGAAATCAAGTGGCAGAAATGGACGTCTATAGATTTGTTAAACTATGACCACAACATGATAATGATCTTTTCATTTTCAAAAAACAATATCCCTGAAAACATTCCAAAGCACACGTTTCAATGACAGATATTCAGACAGAATGAGTGTTATTGTAAATATAAATTGTAATCCAAAAGTGTCTAGTGTATTTGCAATAAACTACAGACAGTTCATATTCATTCAGCATATAGTCTCTAAGTATCATTTCTGACCCAAAGTAAGGAAAATAATTATCTATGCATTATAATTCAAAGAATTAGCATTTGTCTCATATTTAGGCGAAATTTCATAAACTGCACCCTCATTATTCAAACATTCAGATTGCATATGCTTGCTGAACTTCATCAGTGCACAATCTTTTAATGTGGAAAAACTCAATAATCAGAGTAGGCTACCTTTCCAAGAATAGTATATCATAATAAAAAGAAGAATAAATGACAATATAACAATACCTGCTCTCTTCACCTAGAAAAACTTGTAGGTCTACTACAGAACAATTGCCCTGAGTATTGTCATTCAAATAGTCTTTTAAGAGAGATTTAGGGAGCAGATGAAAGGAATAATGGAGAATGTGAGAGGAATGGACAATAAAAGCAGGTTGGGTGAGCTTCTAAATCCACTGGAATTGAATTCAACAAATCCAGGCTGGTTGCTGTCTATGTTAGAGTTGATCCAGTCCTGGTACCGAGACACTCGGGCGTACACACCAGGATATTTGGGATCAGCACATCCTACACCAAAACTCACAACGCCAGACTGAATCCACTGGGAGCCGTTCTTACTGACCATTGGACCTCCAGAGTCTCCCTGCATAGATAAACATTTAACATTTATATCTTAAAATATATAGTTAACTGAAGTCACAAATCTTATTTATATGGAATATTGTGTTTATTATAAATTATTTATCTGTGCTGCTTTTATTTATGTGCCCTTGTAATCTTTAATCAAAATAACTTCCCGTCTGGTTTGCGGAAACATCTCTTCTTTTCTTGAGATGATGACATGTTTACTGGTGAGGCAGTTCACTCACGTCACAGCAAAAGCAAACCACAACCATCCAAGTCCCACCCTACATTTTATCTTGTTTGAAGAAGCCGCTTCAAGAAAAAACTTGAAAAACTTCAATCGCAAATTCCGTTCAATGCTGACTTGGCTTGTGAAAAAAAGTTTTATACGTGGTAACAAACCTGCCAATGCAGGCTACAATTAAAGTTTAACCATTTGCTAAATCGGCGTTTTTACAGCGGAATTGGTTTTAAAGTGTTGCTGATAATGTTTTTTTCCCACCGGGTATTCAGGGTTAAAGGTTAGACATTTTATATTCTAACAATGATAAAACTGTGCTAGATTATGAGACAGGTGCTGCATCCGAATATGCCTACTTCCATATATAAAATGGCAAAAGAGGAGTATATTTGAATCTAGTCTATTTGACCAACAGTAGGCGAAAATGGCCTGGATGATTTGCTGCTTCTGTGGAGATTCCGCTTACTATCACATAAGGCCAAGATAGTAGTTTTGAATAGCAGTGAAATGATTCAATTGACACTGGTAGAACTCTGTCTGTAGTATGTCCAACACATGTTGCCTAATTGGATTCATATCAATGACTTTAAAATATCTATTTTACATGCGGGAGTGACATATTGTGAGTTGTAATGTTTGGGTTTGGGTAAAAAAAAAAATTTGGTCAGTTGTAAATCAAAATGGGTTCAAATGAATGGCTGATGAGTTACCTGACATGAATCTTTCCCTCCTTGATTTAACAATCCAGCACAAAGCATATTGCTTGTGATGCTACCTCCATAAGCCTTATTACAGTCACTGTTGCCCACAATAGGTATCTGCACCTCCTGCAGTATGTTAGGAATCTGGGTGTCTGTGACATGGACAAGAGGACAATTTTAATGTCATTTAATAGCCATTTACAGTGAATTGCTGAGCTTTACGGTATTTGCAAGTAAATATTCACTCACCTCCAGATTGTAACAGGCCCCATCCAGTGACCCAGCTCTTTGTACCTGCAGCAAATGTACTTCCGGCTGCCGCCAGACAGACTGGCTTAATATAATCAGAGAAAGTCACAGAGGAAGAGAGCCGGAGCAGTGCTATGTCATTGTCATTGCTAGGATTGTTATAATTAGGATGGTTAATGAATCTTGCTGTCCTAATTTCCATAAAAGGGTTTGATCCCGACTGGCTCTGAAGTCCCAGGTAGATCGTAATGGTACCTATGGAGGTGCTGTAAATAAGTAAAGTCCGTTTTAATTCCACTGTGATCAATTTATAATTGCATCTTGAGTTGTACTTAAAAGGTAAGTTTACCCAACAATCAAAATTCTGTTGTTACAAGACTCATCTTCAAAACACAAATGAAGAAATGTTTTATGAAATCTGAGAGATTTCTGTCTTGAAAGCCTATTCGCCCAATACTCTGAAGCTTCAAGATGTTCATAAAGAGACAAGATCACTTTATATGATAAACAGATTTAATTTAGGCTTTTATTCATGTCAATATTAATCTGCAAACTTGCATAGAGCGCTCAGATTCAGTAAACGGAAGCTCAAGCATGGTTGGTTGCACGCAATCTCTCAAATTTCTTGTGAACAAAAGTCTTGTGGGTTTGGAACAACATGAGAGTGAGTATACTTGATGACCACATTTTCATTTTTGGGCGAACTAATCCTTTAATCTTTAAACTTTACCTTTGGAAGCAGTGAGCTGCAGACAAAACCCAGTCTTTATTGATTAGACTCCCGCCACAAAAATGCCTGGCACTTTGAATGCTGACTTGCCACGGCCAGGACCCTGCCTTTGCATCCTGTCCTCCAACAATCTTGTTGTTGAGGGGAGCTTGACCACATACTGAATATAGGGAAGAAAATGAGGGAATCCTCTATTCAAATGCCCTATAAAAATACGTATATGTGAAACAAGAGTTTTATGGTCATTAACTTACCATCTAACTGGCAGCGAAAACCTAGGAAGACAGAGACCAAATATTCAGATAAACACCAACAAAACTGACAATTTGGTTTGTGTTACCTGCAACCCTTTCATAAATGTTTTGGCACATAAAATTGCCATGAGTCAAGATGTTCCACATGGCCTATAGCCATGTCGTTAAAATAATTAATTGTCATGACATGAAAGTATAACTGGATTTGTTGAGATAAATGGGGTATCATGCTATAAGCAACAGCCTTATTGTTAAAGGTTTTTCTTTGTAATGCATTTTCAATTGTTTTTTACTACGTGGCAAAATAACTTGGCACTGAACTCTACTCTCAACTGTAATGCTACATGAATCGTTTGAATATGGTGTAAACATAGATGCTGAGATAAATACAAATTGCTTACTCATTGTTTATGTGTGCAGCAAGTAGTGCTGGAAACAGGTCTTACAGCTACCTTTAAAAACAATTCAGTAAAATATCCAAAAACCACTAGGCCAGTGTTATATATTTATTTAAGTCGAGTGCTTACAATATCCCAAATGTTTCCAGCTATTTGGAAATCATGAGGGACCGAGGGTCTGAGGGACTCATCTGTCAATTGCATCATATGTTAACTTCTGTTTATAGTTTAACTGGTTTTGCAGAAATGCTTCAAGTGTCAGCCGCCGGGCGAACGCACAGAGTAACGTCATAACATCATTTTCCACATACTCAGATGTGATAAACAGAGCTGCGTTACCTCATTCTCATGACCGGAAAAGCAGAAATGGCACCGGCGAATATGGTATAATAAAAGTTCCACTGCTCCTGAGGCGTGTGTTGCGTTTTTCTCATTAACAATCGCTCCAGCGGCCTTGCTCAGCTCCACAACACTCGGTCCTGCTCTGCTTCATACTACAGTAATGTTAATAACCGCATCCATGAACATGATTTCTGCCCGAGTCCTATCCCGATTCTTTTCCACCGGCTGTGAGGTGAAGACCACATGCCCTAGGATTCTGCGCTCAAACTTGGCGTCATCAACGCCTTTATTTTAAATAGTCACCCTCTAGCTGATGGAAAAGTTTCATAGTGCATCTTTAAAACAGATTTTTGTATTTTTGTGCTATATGGTTTAGGTATGTTGTTGTTAAGTAGCGTGTAGCGATATGTGTGTGGGTGAGCTTTTGAACCTAACTTATGAACATTCTAAATAATTATGCTTTAATAATACTATAATAGTTAATAGATTTTAGACAAATATAGCCATTCCACAATCAATCGTCAAAAGGTTGGTACTGTTTAATTAAAAAAAACATTTTATGTTTTTTTAATTAAAAAATGAGGCTGCAATTGGACATTTTTATGCTGAAAAACTACTGATAAAATAAAAATAAAAAAAGTAAAAATGTACTCAAGGGAAATTCCACAGTGTAATGTGAAATCTAATATCTCAAGAGGGAAATAAGTAAGAAGGAAAATAACTTTTTTGGTGAAGCTCCTCTAAACTGTGGTGATGCAATAAAGTGATCAAAAATTAGGCTACAGCATTTTGAAACAAGGTAACCTTTTACATAGTAGAGAAAAAAATGACAACATTTTTGTGTATCCCCAAATAACACTAGGCTACTTATGAGTTACTCAAATTGACTTGACATGCATTATTAAGTTAAGACTAATAATGTCTAATAATGACTAAGAAGTTAAGTTGTTGTTTGAGTCAGTGGTTGCTAGTCGGGTAACACTTCAATGGAAATTTAGCTACATTGCACAAGAGGTTCTTTTTTTATTCAAATCCAAGCTAACGAAATCCAAATTTTGAACAGTTTTTACTGTGGGCTACTAATGTATTTTTATGAACCATGACGTTTAGTGAGCTTTGTACATTTTAATTCACAAACAGCTGGCTCGGTGCAAACTATGCCTACTTTCTGTCGAGTCAAAAATAAAGCATCAAGTTAAAGAGTGGGCTACATCTACGTTCGAGAGAGAACTGGGATATTAACTCTTAATCAATATTCAGTTCATTACTCAAACAACTTAATGAGGTGCTTTTAAAAATGTAATGAGTTCATTAAACTCATTCATTAAATTAGTATAGCCTATAGGCCTAAATAAATTTTTACATTTGTAAAGAAAATCCTATGAAAAGTAAAATGCATATTTTATTTCCACAAACATCTCAAACATTTAAGCAAGCCTTTAGATCAATAGGTGTTTAAGCTCATGGCAAAATAGGCTATACATTTAAGGTGTGTGTGTGTGTGTGTGTGTAGGCCTACGTTACAGAGATCCTTAGCAACAGAATTCAATTGTCATTATTAAACATTATTAAATTATACTAAGGTCTTACCTGCTATGTTGAGAAGTATGGTTCCAACAACAATCAAAGGTGTGTAAAACTTCATACTTATGATCTGGTTCGACTGCTGTTTGCTCTGCTCTATAAGAAGAAATGTCAATCATGTATGCCCGTATTGTCACGTTTATTAGCTAAGCGTTCTCAGCCCCCACCACGCGAGTCTCTGGCTTGTCATTTATTATATACAGTACACGCCCTTGCCTTGTCACCATACTTTTGTAGATTACTCACTGACCACCTTTCAGATAACACATTACATTATTTCAAGTGTATCTAATTTTGATGTCGCTTACAATAGGACCAAAAGAACAGACTAAGCATGCTACATTATATAATCTAGGCCTACAATATGTTCAAAAAAGTCTTACATTTTCTTTACTTGCTGATCTTTATTTCTTTCTGTCTGCCTCTTACTCTTAATAAACACATTAAATATAAAATACAGTCAACAAGTAAGTCTTCTTAGTCACCTTCCCTTTTATTTTAATTAATTATGATTTGCTGTATGAAACAAAAAGACACATTTAGCCTACACTAACCTCTCTTCACAAAAGCTCAATTTATCTGATCAAAAAATAAATAAAAGTAATAGGCCTATTGTAAAATGTATTACAATTTTAATATATCTTTAAATGTAATTTATTCCAATGCTGATTTTTTTTTTTTTTTTACTGAGGTCTTACCATGATCCTTCAGAAATCATTCTAATATGATGATTTGGTGCTTAAGAAACTATTATCAATGTTGGAAAAATTTGTGTTGCTTAATATTTTGGGGGGGAACCATTATTTTTCAATTAATAAAAAGATAAAAGTTATTTAGAATTTTTCTGTAACATTCAAAATGTCTTTACTGTCACTTTTGATCAGTTTAGTAGTAAAACAAAAAATCTTACTGACACGAGACTTTAGAAATGGTAATATATATTCATGCAAATAACATATTTGGGTTGTGTTTAAAAAAGTTCACTAGGGCAAAAAGAATGAAACAGCTGAGTCAAAAACATACAAAAATCTGTCTGTTATTTTTTTACTGACTTGCCTCTTTCATTGTTGTGTAAAATAATTACTTTAATTAATATTATTACTGTTTCTGTTTCTATCTAAATGGCTTTTTATATTGCTGATGACGGCTTGCTCAGTGATCTAGACAAACCTGAAATAATGAAAACAAGCCCTTAGCCCTGAGATGGCATGCCATTAAACGTAAGAGGGACTGCCCACATGATTATTCCAAAGTCACTATTTCCTTGTACTGAAATTTTGATTATTTAATTTAAGTCATTATAAATTACATCTCACAATTCTGAGAAAAAAAGTCAAAATTGTTAGTGATAAACAAAAGTGGCAGTTAACTTTTTTTTATCATCCTGGGACCCACTTTTGTCTACTGTAGTCGACATTATATTTTAGTGAGTTTCTGTGACATCACACACGTCACAGTTTTGAGTCAGGAGGATGTCCTTTACATTCAGTATGGATCGAAGTCCGTTTCTATGGAAGCCCGTTTCCGCCACTAAATAAAAAATTTTTTAAAAGTAATTGCGACTTTATATCTCCGAATTCTGACTTTTTTTTCCTCACAATTGCGAGTTAAAGTCAGAATTCTGAGATATAGGCTAAAGTCGCAATTGCGAGTTATAAAGTCAGGACTCTGAGATATAAAATCGCAATTGCGAGTTATAAAGTCAGGATTCTGAAATATAAAGTCATTGATCTCCCGCGTCCCGACACGAGTTGTGTCGTGAACACATTATAATGAGTAGGCCTATTTGAACTGTAGTTTTAGCTGATAATGATGGAATGATTGTCTTATTACCTGAGTGGCAGTAATATGAGCAAACGCGTTCTTGAGGGGATTTTAAATACAAGCTTTGACACTGAAACAGAACGGATGTGAGGTGATAACCAGGGCCGGCGCGTGCCTATAGGCGAACTAGGCAGCCGCCTAGGGCGGCGGCTCAGCCAGGGCGGCAAGAGAGAGAATTAAAAAAAATATGTATTTGTTAGTTTTACATTAGGTAGGTTACAATTATGGCACTTATATCAACAACATTTTTTCCCACTCCATTAGTATAAATTTAAAAATAAAAATTTCCGCCCGGCCGCGCCCCCACCTCACTTAGAGCGGCATCGATTAGTATATGCGTGCAAAATACGCTCGACTGTGCCATCCGTTCCGTGGAAGAGCGCTTTTCGCTGCTTCGAGACCATGGGCGCGTATTTGGGTTTTTATATGACATCACATCTCTCAAAGAAAAGGAGAATAGCCTACAATAGTTCTTCAGGATTGCTTAAGACTGGAAAAGGCCCTGACTCATGGAGACTCACGGGATGTTGATAGGCATAAATAGTTTGAAGAGCTGACTGCTTTGGGTAGACGCCTGGTTGCTGGATCTAAACCACTGGATGCGCTTAAATTCATCTGTGAAAAAGGGATGGAATACATTTTTCTGAGCCCGATCTCACGAAAATGCATAGCCTATAAATAGTTTGCAATCTCGTGGAATGTATACGCCAAAATGAGTTTTGGCATGCATATGGTAGGCTACGTGGTTTTTCGCGTGCATATGATACGCACTTTATGGCGTATTATATGAACCGTATTATTAGGGTTATGGCGTATTATACATACGCATAAAGTGCGTATCATATGCACGCAAAAAAGATTTTACACTCTTAGTATTTATACGCATGACCATAAGATTGTGTTGATTTTTCCCAATGTTTGTATAGCATTGAGAGTGCTTCTCACTCTCCCCGTCACTGTGAGCTCAGTTTCTCAAAGCTTAAACTGATTAAAAATTATCTCCGACGTACAATGACACAAGACAGACTCAATGGACTAGCAACAATTGCAATTGAGCACGAACTAGCTGAAAAAGTTAAACTCGAGGACGCAATCAAAGCCCTTTGCCGCTGCGAAAGCCCGACGAGCACGCTTCTGAAATGTAGGCTATTATGTGAATGTGTGTTTGTGTGTATCAGTCAAGAAAAAAATCGAAACCTCCAATGAGATAAATATATGTTTGCATATTGCATATGTTTAGAGATGTTCTGCTGGTGGAAACAACAGGAGACCATAATAGCTAACGCGACTGTCAAGATATGGCTCGCACAGTGTTCAGAGCATAAGTTCAGAGTCCGCGTCAGCAGCAGCAGCGCGCGTTTCTTGTAAGCGTGGCGTTTATGTTGCGTGTCATCCGTGGGGCGTCTGCTGATATTAATGTACAGGGAAGCCCTATACTTCATGTTAAATATAAATATATTGGCTATTGATACAGCAAAGACAACGCCGGCAGTATAGCCGGCCCATACCATATCCATGGTATTGACTGCAAAAGGCTACAGAATATTTCGTTTTGTATTGGTTTAATATTTCAAAATCGATAATTATATTGTTTTTTATTATTACAATTCGGCCTATATCTGCATTTATGTACAGACTTTCAAACATGAAAATGTCATTTTTATTAATATGTATTCGTGTCAAAATGGCATACACACATCTTTTCCTATTATATTTCGCCTGGAAACGCTTCCAACACGCTCGCGTGTCGCGTGAAAATAGGCGTATCTTCTATTTGAAGCATGCACGCGTTTTCCGCGCGGCTCGGACCGACGTAGGCAGTATGCAAGCTCTAACCGTTTAACATGGGAGCCGAAATAAAAACGGACACGCCACGCAGCCGAGATGCTCACGACACGCTTGCAGTGTGTCCCCGGCGTTATGGCCTTTTCACAACTGGTTCCTTCATTCGTTATTTATAACAGGTATTTATCTGATTGCGAAATGACTAAATTATTGTGCGCTTAGGTCGCGCTCTCTCTTATGTGGTCTTTGAATTTGAAATGAGCTGCTGAATAAATGCATCTAATCTTATGCTTTCGTTGCTGTAAACTCCGTTAAATGAGCATATACAACGGGAATTGAAGATCGGATTTATATTCATTTTGCGTAGGTGTAAGGTAGGCTATAAGACAACCTGCATGTTCTTTTTTTATTTTTATTTGTTTAGCTCCGTTTGCGAGAGCCGCGAGCAGAATCAGCCTGCCTCAGCTCGTCAAAATGCCTTTTACTGTGGTGGTAATAGTAGGCGAAATTAACTAACATTGTGATGCTTGAAGTGTTTTATATCTATGGATTTTATTATAGGCAAGACAAGCCAAGAGTTGATTTGAGAGACTAAATCGATTAAATATGCGGTTAACTCACTGTCGGCCGCTGGCCGCTTGGTCACTTAAAAAAAATAAAACTTTAATTTAACAAACAAAAAAATGCTCTAAACATTTTTCTAAATTAACTTAATAAAGAAACGAAACGAAATATATCTACTTTGACATTAAATACAAAACAGAACTATTTTAATGGCTGCAACAATGTCAAAAAAAAAAAAAAAAAAAAAAAAAAAAACCCGGCCTCCAGTCTCGGGCCGAGAATTTTAATAAGCCTAGACTTGAGGCCCGTGCAGGGCTCTAGTTTTATTCTGTACACTGTCTATTATAAAACAGAAATGATATGCAGCTGTAGCACTGTGTACTTTTTTCACGTTGCAGAATGAAAAATAAAATCTGAAAACATGCCTGCACGTTTTTATTTTAGTGTCATTTCATAGATAAAGAACATATTAATTCGTATGTACATGCATCTTAAGGATACCTAATTGTGAGTGTGAGGTGGGGGGCGGCACGATCGTGCTCTGCCTAGAGCGGCATTTGAGCTAGCGCCGGCCCTGGTGATAACGTTCATATTCTGATGTGTTATTATGGAAATATAATCCCCAGAACATCATCACCCTCAGAATGTGCTGTAATTCACGATATCCTTAGAGAACGAGTGTGTTCAGTAATGATACGTCCAGTTGGGCCTATGACATGTCGCTATACATACAGTCAACTGAGCGTGGCGCTGCTGGGATCATTTTTCATAAATACCGAATCACTAATAACATATTTCATTAATAACGCATCAGAATATTCTGTAAGGCAGGATTTCGTCTTTTTTTCTTTTCTTTTTTTTCTTTTTTTTTTTTTTACAGTACACTGTAGAGGACACCGGGACTTAAATCATGTTTATCAGGCATTTTAGAGACACAAACTGTAAATAGGAAAATAAATAAATATCAATATTCCTATGAAATATTACGTAGCCTATTAAGTTGCCAATTATTGCTCCCCTTATTACACTTCTTTTTTTCATTACATGTTGCACCAAGAACACAATAATATGCAAATTAGATGCAGTATTCATACATTGTATTGAATGGGAAAATCTAAGTATGGCCATGTTACCCACATATTGCATAAAGATGGTATATAAAAGCATTCAGTTATATCTTTTATAACAAAGCTCAGAATCATCTTTAAAAAAAGTTTGTTTTGAAAAAATCCTAAAATGTAAAAATGTATTTGTAAATTTTTAACAACTGTGTCCTGTGGCCTATTGCACAAAACTGGTTTCAGTTGTTAGGTACTTTGAAATTAGTTTGAGCAAACTCTGGTTTTTCAGGCTCAATAAGCTGGATTGGTTTTTAGGGGTGTTTATCACCATAGTAACTTACACAGCTAAACAGCTCTGGAGCAAGTTTTATTCTGGGTTAGAGATAGCAAACCCAAACTGGACCAATCAGCAGCAAGTAAAGATACAATAAAGCTCCTTGTATGTATCGTTTCAAATTAAAGCAGTTGAAACGTGGGGACACTACAATTATGATCCAAAAATTATGATACTAAAATTAAATTATGATCCCATTATGACTTTTTAGTAGGGAAACTAAAACAATTAATTAATTAGGTCTTATTTAATTCTATAAACTATAACACTGGTCTGCCAACAATGTCACATGATACATTAAAAGCTGATAACATCACTGTTTTCTCCAGAACGACTGTACAGCCAAATCAAATTTTGTTGCAAAATTGTCTTGTTTAACACTGTGAAGCTGCTTTAAAACAATCGTCATTGTAAAAGCGTTATATAAATACAGTTGATTGATTGTAAAATCTTTTGGACCTAATTATTTATTATATTTATATTATATGAATTATAATCACTTTGAATTCATTTAATATGTTCATATAAATATTATTTTAATTGACAAGTAGACAAATAGTAAAATAAATATAATATGAATCAATTCTTTTAAACAACGTCTATTAATGTGAGCTCTTTGTGAACATATATTAGGCATATTTCTTTGATTCCCAGCATTGATATAGACAGATATTCTTTCAGCTGCCTTCTCAACCAGCTGCAGCAGCAGTGTTTATTCCTGCTTTGTAAATGCATTTATTTTCATAATAATTTTCAAAACGATCTCTCAATCTTCAGAAGAGACACTGTGATTGGCTGTTTGCTGCACGTGTCACACCTTTATGTGCACGTGCTTCAGAGTTGATCGCTATAACTACTCTGGATTAAACCAGAGGTGACAGAGCAAGTGTATACAAAGCTTTGAGAAACGGTTGAACTTGATCTAAACCAGGTTGGATTTATCTGGATTTGTCAACTCTAAACCTTGGCCTAGCCTACTCTGAAACTCGAAGTTTATTCAGATAGCTTCATGCAACAGGCCTCCGGTATCAATTACAGCTGGACATATCATAACTAATACATGATGATGTCTGATGATGTGCAGCTGCCGCTGATCAGGGTAATGAGTGACCACGCCCGCCAGAACAAACAACGTAACGACACACACACACAACATACACCTGCGCCTGCACCACACAACATGAATAGAACAGAATAAGACAGCGGAGGCATGTTGCATAACTCTGAAGCGCGTGCACCTGGGGCCTGTACTATGATGGTGGTTTAACAAACTCAGGGTTACAGGATTAGTTTTGAGTTGACAAAACCAAACCAATCTATTCAGGCTTTGTTGGTCCCCTGATGCTGATCATCAGCTCGCTCTGTCAACTCAGGCTTTGATCCTGAGTTCAGGAGTTTAGCTATGACATCAGCAGTGAACAGCCAATCACACGCGAATCAGGGTGAGATCAGCGAAACTTTAATTTCTCTCTTCTGCAGATTATTAGGCCTGCATGATTGAAAAATATTAAGAATTTTAAAAAAAACCAGGATTGGCACAAACTAAGCTTAAACAAATCTGGGGCCCCCCTGGGGCCTGTACCATGAAGCCGGTTTAGCTGGCTAGCCAGATTTGTTTAACACTGTAAACCCTAATGTTGTCTTTACTTAAACAAATCAAGTAATCTTGACTAAATATTACTATAGTCCAAAAACTCAAAAAATATAAGTTAGTATAACTTATTATCCTACAAAATACATAAACTTAAGATTTCAAGTTGAATGAACTCAAAATCATAATTAATTAAAATAGCTCGCTCTGGTTTTGCTTTGATGTGATTGGCCATGCAAGGAGTTCTGTCTGGCAACAAGAACTAACTCACTGATTGGAGGACATTTACAAAAGGCAGTCCTTTTCTTGTTGCTGATTTAAATTAAGATGGAGACTTGTTCATTGTGTGCAATCTTAAAATCGGTAATTCGTAAGTTACTAAACATAATAATATGTGAACTAACTTATAACTAACCAGACTGACTTTATTTCTGTTTTAATGAAAATAATAGTTTCGTTGGAAGTCACCATGATGGAGATAAGTGTTTGCTTTAGTTGGGCTCTTGACCCTTGACTGTATAATAATAATATAATGTTTCTCTGGCTGCTTTGTGTTTGAGAGACACATTTGGGAAGGAACACAAAGTCAAGAGAAAATATCAAGTGATGTTGTTTAATCATTGACGATGATAACATCATCATGTTTTGGCAGAATCCCTGTATCTCATGCAGAGTCTAATGCTGTGGTTGTCAAAGCAGTTATTAATAGTTTTGAAATATTAATACAAATTTCCATTAGATGGATGATTGTTTAAACTAAGTATCTTCAGTTACTGTAACTCAGTTATAAGTACATTCAACTTAAATCTTCTATTCCATTCCATTATGGGCTTAAGTACATTGAAGGCAGTCCACTTCACTTATTCAACTAATGCTTCATTACTTAAAAAATTTAAGGCAACGAGTTACCTTGGTTTTTTTAAGTAGATTCTACTTATCCAGGTTTACAGTGTGCAACAGGCCATTGATTTACCAACCGTGACACTTGCGTTCTGCTAACTAATGCCGCAACGTGTACATAGTTAGCGTGTGACTGCTAGAGCTTGTTTTTTCAATAATACAACCCTGCAGTACCAGAAGAGCTGGCCCGGGAACAAATGGCGGGTTGCATTATCCATGTATTTGCCGGAATCGCAGTGTGAAAGGGGCTCAGGTGGAAACGGTCCAGGAAAAGGTCCGTGAGAGGGATTTCATGCCTCTTTGGGATGACACCATAGCCCCTTTCACACTGCGATTCCAGCAAATACACGGATAATGTGACCCGGCATTTGTTCCCGGGCCGCTAGATTTGGTCCATTCACACTGCCAGCGAAATACTGTAATATGTGCGCTTTCACACACAACCCGTAACAGTCCCGGATAGAGTTGACACGTGACATCCGGATGTGACGTATAATGGCGAGCGATCTCAGCTTCAGCGCGGATAGGAGCTCTGTGGTCTCGACTTGTGTCCAGTTTGTACACATTTCTGCTTGTTTAATTTTAGTTTCTTTTGTATACGAAAACTCTCTGCGACCGACTAGCTCTTCTGGCACTGCAGGGTTGTATTATTGAAAAAACAAGCTCTAGGAGTCGCACGATAACTACCTACACGTTGCAGCATTAGTTTTGGCTTTTGTTCACACAGCGCTCGTCCCGGATCGAACCCGGCAATGTTACTAGGTCCCCGACCCAGGTTCAATTCGGTAATCAATTCCGGGACGTGGTTGCTATCACACAGAAGGCGACCCGGCAATGTTCCAGGAATATTGCGGGTCTGTCGTGCAGTGTGAAAGGGGCCCTGGTGGAATGACCTGCCTATCTAAACCTGAGCAGCCGAGTATGTAGTCATTTTCAAAAATTATCCTAAGACATCTTTTCCAGCAGCACCTGACCTATAAAGAGCACTTAAAGAAACTGTATGTGTCACGTACAAACAACGGAAACTGGTGCGAGGACTCAAGTGCAGGAAAATTATATTTTATTTACAACAAATAAAACATAAATACAAAACAAAACCCACGAGGGGGAAAACAAACTAGAAAATACATAAACTGAAACTAAACACATACCACGTAGAAGTCACAGGGGAACAGGAGACATAGACAGTACAAGAATACGACGCAGACTCACAAACACAAGGAGCTCATAAAGGGTAGAAATCAAGAGGGAACAGGTGGGAGAAATCAAACACTAATCAGATAACGGGGGAGGAATCAGACAATTACCTGAGCACATGCTCAGAAGGACAAAACCCACATGTGCACACAAGACAGGACAGGCATATAACAGTATGTAAGAAATGTATTTCAATGAATCATAAAATGGCTTGATATGTCACGACATTAAGAAATCATGTTCATCTCAAATACTTCACAAATCACTGACAACAGTTAATCCAGCCAGGATATTGTCCCTTAAAAGTTGTTGTTGCAGCCCTCAAATGATGTTGATGTTTTGACTTGAAGCTCCGCCCTCCACTTATCTACCAATCACAAAGTCAGTAGTGATTTGGCATCAGGGGGGAGGGGGATACACCCCTCTGCAGTCATTTGAAAGTGATTGCAGTACCAGTTTTGGCCACAATCTTACATACACTTCCTTTAACTATTCTATTATTTTTTCTGTTTGTTTATCCTATTTTTTTAAAAAAGTGTAGCTAAAATGGGGCACATTTTCGTAAATGACTTATAATACCATCTAATAAGCTATCCATGAGATCTAATTATATTTTTTTATAAATTAGCATGGGTCTCTTAAATATGTATATACATTTTAAATGTGGAAGTATAAAAGTTTTAAAATTATGAGAGTTAAAGTATTAGCAGGTACTTTCTCGAGCCACGGCATTACATTCAGTTAAGTGGGCTAGCTCTGTTCAGGTAAAATGGGCCATAAGTGTGTACTTACGATGGGGGATTGTTTAATTTGGACTTCTCTGTGTATGCTCTTTGAGGTGGTGACCATAGACTTGCATTATGTGAGGCACAGACAAGAACGGTTTGACCTAAAATGATCAAAATTGAAACTACTATCCCTTTAAGAGATATGATGCTGCAACCTTATTTGGCCCATTTTACCTGATAGCCCATTTTAGCTGACTTCAGCCTATGTGTATACTGTACAATGTTTACTCAGCTTAACTGAGACTTGTTACAGCACTTGCATGCTGTTGCCCTTAGTTGCTTCTGATCTCCCCATTTGTAAGTCGCTTTGGATAAAAGCATCTGCTAAATGAGTAAATTCAAAAGTTAAAAATATGGAAACCATATTAGGCTACTTACTAGTGAATGGCAATCAATTTAAGCAGCAAATTTAGGTAACAAAAGGATGGTTAAAAATGTTACCTTTACGTTGACACGGTTAGTGTCAGAGTTCAATAGTACATATCAGGGCAGAGTTCAATCAGTGTAACAGTCATTCAATTTATTTGCCATGCATGGGCAGACTGACCCCCATCAAAATACCTTTACCCTTAAAAGTTGTATAGATATTACCTATGCTTTCTTAATACAGGGGATATCTAATTCGTATGTCCTTTCATTTGGCAATATCATTTTTAACTACACTCATATTGACACTGTTATTAAACTACTGAATCAACATTGAATTAGCTAAACAAGGAATGACACTATAGCCATAGAGCTATTTGGGCAGCTTGGGAATTTTCACTTGAATAAAGCAAAAATGACATCCATTGAAGGATGTTTTAGAGTTTTTGTTTTGTTTTTTTTTTAGCTATGGGCTAGTTCTACCATGAAATACCTCTTCGGTTCAAAAGAGATCTTGGTTTAATGTACTAATGCTATATTTTATGCCAAACATTAACTTTGTATAATATATTCATCATTTTGTATTAGTACTCTACAGTATTATAAACTTTGCCCTTATCAAGATGGTAACGTTAGATTTCCAACGCAATGCCTTCACCGGAAACACACGACACAGCATTTTGACCTTCCTTCCGGTTGGCTCCCGCCCCACGTAGCCATTTTGCGTTTCCTGGACAAAAAAGGGGGTTAGATAGGAAGACAATCAGACACAGAATAAAATTAGTCTTCAAATCATATCGAGAATCAAAAGTGCGGATGTAACTGTGCAATATGATAGGCGCGGGAGCGGGCGAGCAGGTACACCAGCCGCGGCCCGTATTCAAAGTGGAAACCGTTGGCTAGCTGGCTAACGAACCGTTAGCAAAAGAGAGTGAGATAAAGACTTCATAGACACTAAAGAGTTTTAGGACATTCACACATTTAAAATTATACTCTACTGCACGCTAGAAGGCGGGCGTTAGTATAAAAATGGACCGTGTGTTGATTTGAAACGGCGCAACGGGCAAAAAAAAACAGCAAACGCCACGGTTATTTGCGGAGGAAGCCGGATAACTGTTTATTCACAAGGGATAAAGAAGAGGATCGCAGGACACCACGGTAAGACATATTGTTTTTTTTAAACACTTTTGAGTTTGAAACCTAATGGTGAGTGTGCGACATTTAAAGCTAGATAGGACATGTAAACACTGACTTTCTGTTGTTGACAGACGCTCATCTTGAGCCTGTCATGAACTAGCCGGACATCTTCCTTTATAACAACATAATCAAGGGATTGTGCTAGATAAAATCATAACTCTAGTAAGTGCATGTGTCTCAACCTAGTGAGCTGCCTAACTAAAGCATCAGGAACTATATTTTCACCGAAAATGCATTTTCACTGGGTTCTGAGAGACAGCCGGGTTGTTTCTCTATTGTTTAGTTTGCCCCTTTTCAGCAGAACACCGGAAACTGGTTGTGTCCCCATTCCTAATTAGCATTTATACAATAGTGTTCAGCCCAGAATGAAAGTGCTCCACACTACACGAAGTCCACAGGAACGGTTTTAGTGCTGTGAAAGGTGTGCTTCAACTGCACAAAGACATTAGACTTAAGTGCACTCAGTGTGTGAAAGGAAGAACATTACTGGATAGCATTTAAGTACAATAATAGCACATTAGTGCATGTGTAATCAATACATGATATTTATCATGCAATGTTAGTAGAACTTAAGTAGGCGGAGGAGTCAAAGGACCTCATCAAAGCTGTAGTTCTCAGTCCGGGTGGCTGCACGTTGTGGATGACAGACACACCCAGTTCAGGTCTCAGAGCATCTACTTTTGAGCTGAAGATATAAATCAAAGGGTTAGTCCACCCGAAAACGAAGATTCTGCCTCACTAACTGACTCTAAACACATAATAGACATATAAAATGTGCAGTATGATCAGGATTAAGGCCTACTGTTTATGGGTAGGTTAGCAGCTGTGGATTTCCCTTAGATCTCCTTCCTTTAAACAGGAAATGCGAAATAGACTTCTCCATTCCATAGACCCCCACCACCCTGTAATCATGCTGTTGGAAGCACTGGTGGTCATCCACAGAGCTCAGATGACATGTGCTTTTCCTTAATGTATTTTGAAGTCATCATTACAGCAACCAGAAAGTTTTCTGCACTGCGGAAAGCTTTGAAACTCAGACGAATTTGTCTGACACTGAAGTACAGTTGCTTGTCTCCCGTAGTGCGATTGAGTCACCGTCTGTTTTATTGTGCAGGGGTGTCTGGTTGAAGCATTATATTTCAATCTGAGCGTCTCTTCTGGAGTTGTTTTCTGAGCTGTGTTTGTCAGGAACTGCAGTGTCTATCATTATGCTGTACATGTAAAATATTAGTGGTTCTACGGATCAAAAAACTCACAGATCAGCTTATTTACGATTTTTAAATCACGGTTTTGGATAAAAAAATTTTACGGGTCAGTAAAATTGAACTAATAATGTTTCATCAAAATATCATAACTGGACCGTCCGGCGGAAATGACAGATTTTTAGTCCTCTTAAACTCTAAAAAGCTTGTTTATCTGCCTCCGCTTTTGAATGCAAAACCCACATCTTAAGTTCCAATCAACAACTGATGTATAGAACCAACTACCTGCCCCTCATTTCTTCTTTTTTGATAATTCGTCACGCTTCAAAGGTACAACACAATACTGAAGAAAAAGTGAGTTGTTACTTCAGTTTCATCATGACTGTAAAGACAATGTAAATTTGAAAAAAAAAAAACATGATTTTTCATGTGGTTTATTTATTTATCTTTTTGAAATGTGTTGTGTGAAATTATACTGTGTGTGTGTGTGTATATATATATATATATATATATATATATATATATATATATATATTAGTGTTGTCAAAAATATCGATATTTCGATATATATCGATACTGGAATATCTGAAACGATACGATTCTCAGTTTTTACAGTATCGATATTAGCTGCGCTCTCCTCTCCGACCGTCAGCGAGCTGACACACACCGGCATATTCTCCCTCAGCCCGGTTAACCTCTGAGCACGGCGAACGCGCGTTCTGCTGAACTTTTTCCTCATGACAGTGTGTTAGTGTTAGTGTGTGATCGGTCTGAATTTCGCGCGGGATTGCACACAAATGAATTCTAGCCTACTAATGCCCGCAGATTTCGTGCTCCACATCTGAAGCGCACACACACATAGCCTACCGTAATAAAGCCGCCTCTGACATGATACAAGTGCAAACATTTGCTTCCTTTTCCAGCATATTATTGGTCAAATACACTCAAAGAATTATCAGTGCACATCTGGAAGAGTATTAACGTAAACACAGTCGCAAACAGTTCAGGAAGAACGAGTAACAGGAACAGTGTGGATCCATGCGTCTGTTAGTCTTAAAGGGACCGCAGTCATTTGCTATTCAAACTACAAAAAGACAAACGATCAGCTGCTCTTGACTGATCAACTTGTGTAACTTTAATAGTTTCATCTGTACGCTATTTAATTTTTTACAAAGAACATTATCCAATGTTGTTTTAAATGTAATTACTATGCATTTTTTAATTCAGTTTCTTATCTGAATGTTAGACCTACCTGAAAAAATAAAGCAGTCTTTTAAATTTTTATCTTCTATTCTATTGCATTTATTTGTGCTATTGTTTGTAATCTGTTTATTTGTTCTTATTTTATTACTGTTTACTCGTCTTTTTAAATTCAATTTACCATTAGAAATCAAGCTTTCTTGTGCTGTGTGTAAGCTACTGCAACACAATTACCCCATTGTAAAAAATACATTGAGATAGCAAAAATTTGTGAGATAATTTTAATAGTAATTGATCAATTGATCAATAATTGTTCAAATCAAAATGATGCCCAACCCTAAGGAACATGCTGGCCACATGAATTTTTAGTAAAAAATAACAATGAATAATAAGTTCTGTTGTCATATTAAGCATCTTATCTTATTTATTTATTTATTTATTTTTTTACTGTGGTATCGATTTAGTATCGATATATCGATATTTTAGTCTGATATCGTATCGAAGTCATAATATATATATATATATATATATATATATATATATATATATATATATATATTTATTAGAGATGCTCCAATCAGCATTTTTGGGGCCGATTACCGATCACCAAG
Source organism: Pseudorasbora parva (assembly GCF_024679245.1). NCBI lineage: Eukaryota > Metazoa > Chordata > Actinopteri > Cypriniformes > Gobionidae > Pseudorasbora > Pseudorasbora parva. The sequence continues at coordinate 24,392,614 of NC_090173.1, forward strand.
ATCATGATCTGCCAATCACTGCCGATCACAGAATGTAGAAATTAAACTAACTCTAAATTAACTGTATTGAGAAAAAACTAGCAATAGCCTGGAGTCAAGATCTTGAAGAACCAACAAGTGTTTATTTTTTAAAAATGAGATAACTTAAGGCTACTGTAGGCCATCTTTCCTGAATAAAGCAGAGTAAAATAAAATGATTCCAAACAGAGGGGTTAGGCAGACCAACACACATCAGATCAGCTTAATGGGATGTAGCCTCTTAAAACACTGATTACATTTAATAATTGGCAGCTATTACTTGGCTATTAACTTGTTACACCAAAACTGGCTACTGTCACAAAGGACAATTTTTTTTTTGTTGGACAAATTAGATTTTTTTTTCTGTTATTATAATGAACATCTGATGTAGTTAAGGAAACAAATACATCAGATCCAAACAATAAAATAAGCTACTGTATGCCAATGCCATCCTTCCTAAATAATAAGGGTGCTCTGATCAGGATTTTTGGAGTGATCGCTGATCACATGAAGCAGTATCTGCCGATCTGATCACAGAAACCGACCTATTTGAAGCCTTCTTTTTATCATATAGAATTATTTATCAATACTTAACAATAAATGCAAATTATAAAATTTAGTGACGATGCGACACTGCTTCAATTGTGCAAGTGGCAAATCCAGTGTCAACTGTGCAGCTCGATTTAAGTTGCAGATGCGATGCGCTGATGTGAAGCCATTTGAGCAGTTTGAGAGGGTAAGAGAGAGAGAGAGCCCTGTTTGTGAACTTAAGTCTCACAGAAAGTTTTCTGATGACTTTGTAAGTTATTTAATACAGAATATGAATTGTACCTCACCTTCAGCATTATAATTATTTTACACGTGCCGGAAAGAGAATGAGACGTTGTGTCGTCTGCATGTGATCGGTTTATGAGATCGGCCTTTTTAGAGACCGCCGATCAATCATCCCAATCATGGCACCTTGATTTCTGAATGACATGCAAAATTTGCTTTCATCCGATAAAAGTACTTTGGACCACTGAGCAACAGTCCAGTGCTGCTTCTCTGTAGCCCAAAGTGGCTTGACCTGGGGAATGCGGCACCTGTAGCCCATTTCCTGCACACGCCTGTGCACAGTGGCTCTGGATGTTTCTACTCCAGACTCAGTCCACTGCTTCCGCAGGTCCCCCAAGGTCTGGAATCGGTCCTTCTCCACAATCTTCCTCAGGGTCCGGTCACCTCAGCGTTTTTTGCAACACTTTTCTTCCCACTGAGGTGCCTTGATACAGCACTCTGGGAACAGCCTATTCGTTCAGAAAAATTTTTCTGTGTAGGGATGTACGATATTATCGGCACAACATCGGTATCGGCCGATAAACACTTAAAATATAAAAATCTGCCGATATGAAAACATTATGCCGATATGCCTTGCCGATATGATAACGTGTTGATATGCGCCTGCAATAACTCACGTGTGCAAGGAGTGCTACAGCAATAAGACCATGTCAGCGCTGCGGCCATTTTTCAAGTGAAAACAAGAAAATACATTGCATGTACAGTGATTTATATTGACTGTTTTTAAATGCTGCCTTGAATTTCTGAATGTACGCACAGAAGGACGTGGCCGTCAGCAGCAGATTTGCCTTCACAACAAAACTAGCCCAAAACAAGCCCAATCACGTCTCCCCACTCTCTAGCGTGTGCGGCAGCCTCCACAGCAACAGAAACTCCTCCAGGTCCTAGTGCCCTCCAGCTAGACCGCTATATATTTATACATGTAGTGGGGGCGCTGTTGTTACAGTAATACAATGAAAAGTAGAATAAACAAATAAATTGAAGTTACTTCTTGTTCTGAATAAACAAATCAGTAATGATGTCATAAATCACAAGCATGACACTTGTAAATTAAATACTTTTATATACAGTGTATTAATCTGTAATAAAATTTTACGAAATGGATGATGAAAAATAATCCAAGGAGCTCTACAATAATTGTAGAATTAAAAGACAGCATCAATGGATGTCATGCCACCCCCACTTCGTGTGCACTAACGTTAAATCCAAAAATACAATATTTAGGTTACAGCTGCATCTGGGGTGAAAAATTACTGACTTTATTATTGTTATTTTCAGAGCTTTTAATATACTCTTATCATAAAAATAACTTTATTAACATTTATTTATCTTCAACAAGAGTAAGGATACCTCAGAAATCTGAAACCAGAATGAAAAAAAATAGTTTTTGCTCAAAATGGTGTTGTTTCCAAACAAAGGGAAAAAATAAACATATATCGACATCGGTATCGGCATCGGCCAAAATGAGCTGAAAAATATCGGCATATCGGATATCGACAAAAATCCAATATCGTGCATCCCTATTTCTGTGTCTTACCCTCTCGCTTGAGGGTGTCAATGATGGCCTTCTGGACAGCAGTCAGGTCGGCAGTCTTACCCATGATTGCGGTTCTGAGTAATGAACCAGGCTGGGAGTTTTTAAAAGCCTCAGGAATCTTTTACAGGTGTTTAGAGTTAATTAGTTGATTCAGATGATTAGGTTAATAGCTCATTTAGAGAACCTTTTCATGATATGCTAATTTTTTGAGATAGGAATTTTGGGTTTTGATGAGTTGTTTGCCAAAATCATCAGTATTAAAACAATAAAAGACTGAAATTTTTCAGTTGGTGTGCAATGAATCTAAAATATATGAAAGTTTAATTTTTGTCTTTACATTATGGAAAATAATGAACTTTATCACAATATGGTAATTTTTTTAGAAGGACCTGTGTGTGTGTGTGTGTGTGTGTGTGTGTGTGTGTGTGTATATATATATATATATATATAGAGAGAGAGAGAGAGAGAGAGATTTTAAACTAATAGCAATATCGTATCGCATTTCGAATATCGCATTATTTAACAAGGTATTGCATATATATATATATATATATATATATATATATATATATATATATATATATATATATATATATATATATATATATATATATAATAAATAAAAATAATATTAGTATAGTATATTAATAATAAAAAGAAATGTGTGAGCAGCAATATACTGTTAGCAAACATCCTGATGCCACCAGTCCACATTGCTAAGAAGTGTTACTGCTAATATGTTCTGCATGCTTTTCTTTTAATAAAATAAACACAACAAAAATGTCAGTGAAGAGAAAACATTAAAGAAAGCATCTGATCATAGCGCTGTGGATGGTTTGCATGAGCTCTGCAATTCGGCATTCCTGTAAAGTTGTCATATTTCCACTTTATGCAATAAAAAGTAGTCAGCTTTACAGCATTAAGTGTCAGTGTCAGTTTTTTTTATTTTGTTGTTGTTGTTTTTTTAATTTTAAATATAGAATTTCAACTTAGTTTTCTTCTATAAAGCAGCTCCGGTGTGTTCATGTTTTTACTCACTGATGTCGGACCTTGATTGATTGAACAGAAAAAATGAATTGGAGATAATCCAAATGAAAGAAGAGCTACACCTACCTATTACATCACAACAGACGAATGCTAGTTCTGTTTCTGGAAAGTTTCGATGTCCTGAAACGAACAGAAGCAAACTTAATTATTGGTCTGATTTTGTTCAAAATGACGTCACACCAGTTCGTTCTTCGATTTTGCTATATATAAAAGCTTGAACCTCAGAAGCCAGTGAGAACATCAAGATAAGCACAAGAATCTCTAAAAATTGCAAGTCTTTACCTGTCTGATGAGCAAACTAATGTTGGAATGTGTCTGTGTTTATAACTGTTTTTTTTTTTTAAATACAGTTTAGATGGGCTGCTACAAGATCAGATTTGCGTATTGATTATCATCACCAGAGCATAGTTTCATCAAATGAATAGTCTGACCTGGCCTGCTTTCTGTCAGCTTCTTTGACTTTGTTGGTGTTTTTCTATTTGGTGTCATTAATTTAGTATTGAACATATAGGTATTTTATAGAAACATTTAATAGCATTTAACATACAGGGGTTGCAATACAATATATATTTGGATATTGTGAGAGGAAATGTATAGTGATATTTCTTTTTTGTGTTTTTTTTTTTAAAGAAAGATGTAATTTAAAAGAATAAAGAACACAATCATATGCATAAACATGACCAGGATACATTTAAATTAATTAATACAGTATAATTTATATCACTAATCACTTTATTGTGGAATCTAAGTAAAGGGAAATAGTAAAGTGACTGCAGGTTTCTTTATGTGTATATGTTTTAAAGGTTTACAGTAAAGCAGTTTTTCATATCTAAACTATTTAACAGAAAGTTATCTGAATCAATGCCTGAATGACTGTTTGTTTTATATTTAATACTGTAAAGCTGTTTTCTTTAAAGCAGTCTATATTGTATAAAGTGCTATTTCAAGAACTGAACTGCAGAGCTGGTGCATCCTTATCTACATCGCTATGATCAGAGGCTTGTACATATTCAATCGAAGCGCTTGTCAACAGTCAGGATGTTAAGTGTGCTCTCGGATTCATTGTGTTTCCAGTGTTTTGGGTCTTAACTTGGCCTATTTTCCAAACAAAATGACTCTTGTCGATTTCCTTAGTAAGAGTGGGGGAAATTTTGATCCTTAGATGCATCGCGATGCGGATGTGGACGATTCTGAATCGATTCTCAAATGTCAAAAAATCGATTTTCTTATTGAAAATGTATTTATCAGCTATGGAATCATGGTATTCATGCATATGCCTTTAGTATGTTTTATTTTTGATTAAATAACGTATGACGTATGTCTCAACTGAATTAATGAATTTACATTCCTTAACGCTATTTACTATAAATTTACATTTCCACTGTGCATGATGTGTACATTTGAAATGCAAATGAGATTGAGTCCATCAGGATGTTCTTTACATTTTGATCACACTGTGTACATTATGGATTATGTGTTTGGATGTGAATTAACCAGATTTGGGATGCATTGAATGTGATGGTGGGGTTTTCTTCACAATAGTTGGCAATTCAAACAGTGTGAACAAACCGTATTGGATGCATTTAACATGAAGAGGGAAAATAAAGGAACAAAACATCTGATTTTGAAATCATCCAACCAGTACAGATTACAGCATCATTATTAATGTGCTGCACAGAATCACAACTTCTAACTGGGTCACAGACTTCAGAGTCTTTTATAATGTGGTGCAGATGCCAGATTGTGGCAAATAAACCAAGCCAGAAAAGAGATGAGAGGAATTTACAAGTTTAGAGTGGCATTTTTGCGTCACACTTAGTTTAATTTCTGAAAACCACTTTCACCCCAACCAAACAAATCTTTTTTTTAATGCCTTTTTATGCAAATTTGGTGAAAATTTATTTTAAAAATATCTTTGTCTGTCTGTCTGTCTATCTATCTATCTATTAGGCATGTGCCGATATCAATTTTTCATGTTGCGATTAATTGATGAAGTTTTATCACGATATGCGATATTATCACGATATTGAAATAAGTTGCAAAAAAAAGTGTTGCCATAGCATAACAGCTTTAAGAACTATTATTGTAAGAACAAAAATAACTGAATGTTTAAATACAATAATGCATCAAAAATATATACAGCTCTGGAAAAAAATGAAGAGACCCCTCATTGAGAAATCAATGTTAAGTGGTCTCTTGATATTTTTCAGAGCTGTAAAAGTACAATTTTCAAACAGATTAAATTGCAAAAAAATTAGGCTATAAAGAACAACAGGAGGCTTACAAATTACAATAAGGTCTCATTATTTAATGCATTAACTAAGATTGAGCAATAGCTACATTTGGTACAGAAAGTATAATGTTTTTGTTAATGTTAGTTAAGAAATACTGATCATTGTTAGTTTTATCTTAGGTCCATTAACTAAGTTATTTTGATTTTGATTTTAATGTTATTAAACAGTAACTAAGAAATGAACATAGAATGATTCATTCTGTATAAGTATTTTTCATTGTCAGTTTGGTGAATAATGAATTAACATGTTAACTAATGAAGTCGTATGTCTCAAAGATCTCCAGATTAAAACATAAAAATGTTTAAGTTTGAAAATAAATAGCCTATTAAGTATTTGGTGCTTGATGAACAACATTGAGATTACAAAAACGAATGGATGTTTTAAAAACTGCACGAGGTTTTTGTTTGTTTGCGGGGTTTCCGGGGTAACCGGCTGCATTCTGCAGTTCATCAGCGCCCTCTGCTGTCACTGAGCGGCACTTCAGCAGCGCGTCTCCTTCACCGGTTCAGTCCTGGTTCAGTCATGTGCAAACGCATGTTGGGCTTGTTTATATCTGAGCGCTTCCCTCGGTTGATGGGCAAAGTATTCTTGAATGCATTATAAAAAAATGATAAATTGTTAATAAATTATTATTTACGATATTTTAAAGTGCCCACGATAACAATATCGTGCATATTCATTATCGTGATAAATCGCATTATCGAAAATCGGCACATGTATCTATCTATCTATCTATCTATCTATCTATCTATCTATCTATCTATCTATCTATCTATCTATCTATCTATCTATCTATCTATCTATCTATCTATCTATCTATCTATCTATCTATCTATCTATCTATCTATCTATCTATCTATCTATCTCCGTTGTATTTATCTCCTTTACCCTCATCGCATTGATGCGACCTTAGATTCACTGTTTCCCCTACCATTGTTTGCCACTCCCTGCCCCTGAATGACCAAAAAAAAAAAGTGTGTAAAAAAGACACTCTAGCCAGTTGACAGAACTGTTACTTGCTCGCTCGGGCCAGTTCTGCATTTTCACGAACGTTTATAATGTGCGCATTTTTAAGCCTTTCCAATTTAAATTTTCAAGCACTCATGGCCGAGCTCTTTGATAGTGTCTCTATGGCCAGGAACACACTGCAAGCGTGCCGTAAGCATCTCTGCTGCATGGCATGTTCGTTTTTATTTTGGTTCTTATGTTAACAGGTTGGAGGTGTTTATACTCGACGCGCAGACCGGATGCGCCGTGATGAGACGTCATTCTCGGCGAGCAGATTTGTCTGGAACTCGTGGCTCTTCAGTTGCTTAAGTTTAATTTTTAGGTGTCCGGTCACTTATGATCGGGAAGACAACCAATGTAACCCCTAAACGAAGAGCACCAGAGTGTGGGTCTGGCTTGTCAGGCTATTATAGTGATAGAACGATTACAAAACACATCTTCCTGAAGCTTCAAAGGTTAATGAATCGCGTGTCAAACCTCAAACCTGCTGAAATCACGTGACTTTGGTGAGCTGAAACATGAATCGATACACTGATTCATAATGCACCCAAAAATACTTTGGGAATAATACTTTTTCTTTGGGAAGATGAACTTCTTTGAAAACACACTTCTTTGGTGATATTGTTGATTTCCTGGTCTAAAAACAAAATCTTTCTTGAGCAAGTCCTGTGCAGTCCATAACCCAAGGAAGCATGTTACAATTGTCAATTACTTTTTATATGCATTGTAATCAATGTAAGTAATTCTGTTGTGGATTTGCAATGTTATGCATTAAATGTTAAAGCTTAATAATCATCTGTTTTCATTTGTAAAATCTTGTAGAAGTCTGATAATAAATTTGTCTAATTCTAATCAAAGTTTTCTAATCAAGTTTTCAGAATGGTTTGTTCTGCTTAATAAAGAATGCAAGAACAGAAACGTTAAATGTTTTCTTCCCGTTTTTAAGCCTTGATTAAAGTCCAGACTGATGTCTCGGTGAATAGATAGCATGTTGAGAATTTCTTTGACTTAAGGCCTTGTTTTTGTGATGTTGCAGATGAACATAATACAACAGAATTGCTTATTCAGTATTCATGCATAGTTACCAGTTCTTTTTCTCTTTATTTTTCTCGTCTCAGGAGCCAGTCATGCCTGCCAGTGTGCGTACTGGGACCATGAAGGACTCGGAGGTGTCTGAGCTCTTCTACAGGGATGATCCCGAAAAGCTCTTCACTGATCTCCGGGAAATCGGTCATGGCAGCTTTGGAGCTGTGTATTTTGTGAGCAAGCCATGCCAATTTTTACCCATGAATGTGTTTGTTTTAAGGGTGTAATGGTTCAAATTACTCATGGTTTGGTTTTTATCATTGTTTTAGGGTCACAGTTTTAGGAGATTAGGATAACTATAAAATAAAAATAAAGAAAATAAGAACAAAATACAAGCAAAGGCACAAATGCAAACAATAGAGCAAAGATGCATATAAAATAAACTAGGGCTGTCATTTAAAAATAAATAAATCGAATTTGAACAGATATCAAATATCAACCAATGTATTCGAATATATACGACCCCATTTAAAAAATAAAAAAAAAACGGACACCTCCGTAACGGAGATTCAATCACAAATGCATTAACAGTCTGACAGTCATAAACAGGATTGTATGGAAAATAAACTGTATGGAAAAATAAATTGTTAACTTAATGTTGGAAACAGCAGGTTATCAACTTAAGTGTAAATTAAGATATGAAGTGCCACTATATGCAATCATCACATCTTTCAGTTTGTCTACCGCATCAGATGTCGACGCCGTCCTCTCCAGCAGCTGGAATTTGTTTACGGATGCCATAGCAACTCTCAACGGCCACCAGGTTTTATAAAAGCTATTTATTTGTTGTAAACTGTATTAATCATCTCAGAAAAAAATGAATTCTAATGTCAGGCGCAGTTTAAGTAGTTGATTGTTTGCTAGGTTTAGGGACCGTGTTATTATGCCAAAATTATCTTCATAAATTCTTACTAAATAAAAAGTTTATCCCTCAGAAAAATGTACTTTCCTCTCTTGTCAACATGCTTGGTGCATGTGAGCGCGGTGCGCGCTCTTCAGTGGTGATAGCGTGCTGTGTACGTAATATAAGGAAGCACACTCAAAAGTAATCCGGGCAGGTCGTGTTCATGGTGAAATGTTTCGTTTCGATTCATGAAAAGGTTTATCCCACCCATCTCAAAACGATTACAATTTCATTCAGTTTGGGCATTTTGATTACGATTGAGGTGTTTATATGGAGCATTTTCATTCAGATTGGACTTTTAAACCGATTACAGTGCTCCATGTAAACGCACCCAACTGTAAATTGTGCTACATGGCACTTTAAAAACCGGATAGTTTATTTATAGTTCGATTACGGATATTTCACGTCATGTTCGAATGCATATTCGAATATCGAATAAAAAGGGACAGCCCTAAAATAAACAGTGCTTTTCAGGTTTTTCAGGTGTCAAACAGTAGTTTTCAGGTACAGATAATGAATAAAGTAATCAAATGTAAAACAACATTGCATATTATAATCTTCACTGTATGAATTAAATAAAGATTAATCATTATTGACGTAACAAAAGCTATTAATTTAAAAGCAGTGAGTGATTTCTCTCATTTGTTGTTTGATTAACATTAAAAACAGACAGCAGGATTACGCTTCTTTCCCTTTAAGGCATAATGCACTGATCCAGTACCTACTACACATGAACATGTGTTTTTCTCGACTGTTTACGTTTTACTTAAAGGAGCATGCCGACTTTTTGGGACATAAGCTTATTCACCGTATACCCCAGAGTTTGATATGTCCATGCATACCATTCTCTGCAATAATGTTTTTATAGTTAAAATTTAAATAAAAACATTTTGCTGTGGTACACAAATTGGTACAGAGTACCATACATTTTGTATGGTATTGGTACCGACTACTGGAATTTTGGTACCGTGACATCCCTAGTATGGACTAGTATCTAACTATGGAATATGGTAAATAAGCAAAGGTGTTCCTTTAAGACATAACCTACTATATTTGCTAGGATACTCACCAAGATTGGCATGTTGGCATATCTTTTAGTTATTATATTATATGAATATTCGTTTACCTTCAAAACACAATTTTTTATAGAGCTCTCTGACTCCTCCATAGACGACAATTTCAAAGACCAGAAAGGTAGTAAAAACATAGTTAAAATAGTCCATATGACATGTAGCCTAGAAATCTAGTCGCACCCTAGCGGCAGCAAATCTAATCTGCCGCAAGTGTAGTCTAGCAGCTCTCGATAGATTCTGAACTGGAAAAAACTAACTGAATCGTGAATAGTGTCGGTGGGCGGGGCTTAACAGAATGACGGCAGAATTGCCGCGGTTCCGCATGCTGCTTGTAAACAAAGAAGCTGGTGAATGGCGATCTTTCGAACCGTCTTTGGCCATGACTCTGGAAGACTTAGAGTTAAGCTTTTCTTCGAGAAAAGAACAAAGACTGGCACTGAAGTCATTCTTAAGAAAGGAAGATGTGTTCAGAGTTTTGCCGACCGGATATGGCGAAAATCTATCAACTAGCTCCACTTTACGTTGTTCTGGTTAGTTGTTTTTGGTCTATTGCGTGCAGAGGGTGTTTGAAAGACAACCGTTTATCCGGGATTGAGCCCTGTCAATGGGGCGTTCCCAGACCAAACGTCTTGATGTGGTAAAGCGCTTTGGATGTAAAGCACTTTGGATGGCCATAGGGTCTGTTAAAAGTGCTATATAAATGCAGTCCATTTACATGACTACTGTTGTTTAACCTTAATTTTATGAAGCGTTGCGAATATATTTTGTGCACAAAAACAAAACAAAAATAATGATTTAATTCAACTGGCTTCCGAGTTACGTCAGAGTGACATTAGCACGCCTGCCTACCATTGGCCGATGCTGTTCATGTGAGCACCACAACGCATGCCTGTGATGCTGACCCAGGAGCTGGCCAATGTAAACTGTGTAGGAGACTGACACAGACGTGAAGATAGTTTTGAATAAGTCGTTAATTTTGTTTTTTGCACTCAAAAAGTATTTTCATCACTTCATCACACATTTTCATAAATTTAAGGCTGAACCAATGGAGGTTTAACAATGTTTTTAGTACCTTTCTGAACCTCGAAAGTGGTAATTAAATCCCTGTCTGTGGCAGAGGTCAGAGACCTCTCGGATTTCATCAAAGATATGTTCATTTGTGTTCCGAAGATGAACGAAGGTCGAACGACATGAGGGTGAGGAATTAATAACAGAATTTTCATTTTTGGGTGAACTATCCCTTTAAATGAGTTTAGTTTAAACACAAATAGCAACGTGTGCTGTTCAGGTCTCGTCTGCGCTTGCTGTCAACACCCGCGTGATGACTGGGTCATGTTCGAGCATATGACACTTCTGTACGAGAGTGACTGTTTTGTCAGTGCTTTTTGATCATAGCTGTTGTAATGTATTGGGAAGCCTGATTTCTCCAATCGTATCCAGCTGCAGCCCCGCAGCACACCCCAGAACACCATCCACAGAACCAGAAGTCAGGAGCAGGGCTTAAACAGTCATAGTTGCGCTATCCATATATGTAAGATCGGATCGACTTCTACATAATATTTAACAACGATACTTTTAAATAGTCACTTTTCTGTTCATATAATATGCGTCATGATGTACAATGATCAACATTTTAAAACATAGCCTATTGATCATGCTTAATATCAATGAATACAAAGTTAGTAGTTTATATTTCATGGTAACAAGCTAAAACTATACAGTTTTATGTAAGAAATATTAATAAATGTATAACATGTTGTAAAGTGTTTCCCATTTAACTATAGCTATATTAGTATTATTTCGTTCACATTCATGTTGTTAATACTGACAGAAAATAGCCTTCGAGATTTAATGTGAATGGGCACAAACGCTGTAGTTTACGGTTACTTCAACAATACTAAAACTTTTTTATTATTTTAAATATATATTAGGCCTAATACATTCGTAACATGTTATAAAGTGTTTCCCATTTGACTCTATATTCAATCGTAAAAATAACCATTTAATACAAGGCCTTAAAGTAAAATGTTTCTCTGAAAGAAAACAAATAGGACATATATAAAATATTTCTAAAATAATAGGTTTAAAACTAATTTAAATGGCACATAATAAAATAAAAACATGCAAGAAAAAGTTATCTTAAAACACACAAACTTTTGACTCTTAAGCCCATATCTTGGCATATCTGCAGATACTTAGTGTTTTCATCCCTGAAAACGAAATGAATGTTTTATTAATAAATAATTATTTCATATTAAGACAAAAATATTTTGACTGATGCAAAAAAACTTCAATGATAAAACGTAAAATACTAAAAAAAAAAAAAAGATAAGTTTTCATCCCTGAAAACAAAGTTAATGTTTTATTAATTAATAATTTCATATTAAGACAAATATCTTTTGACAAATGCAAAAAAAAAAGCTTTAATAATCAAACATGAAAGACAGTTTTTATATTCGTTCATGTATCATGACAGAAATATCACACACAACTCAACATATCCTTCATGCTTCTGTTCACATCTCACTGGCTTAAATGCATGTTTCTCTTGTTCAAGAATATCAATTGAAAAGTAACTTCTCTGTTTTTTTACAGAGAAGATCCGTTACACCCCTGATGTGTTTGTATGTGTGTGTTTTCTACGGAAAATACGGTACTCTATATGACCGTATTTTTTCTCTCAGGCTCATGATGTACGTTCCAATGAAGTCGTGGCCATCAAGAAGATGTCGTTCAGTGGCAAGCAGTCCAATGAGGTCAGAATCAAATTTGACAACTTGCGTCCCAACAGTATTGAATCAAAGCGTTGAAACTCATGCGTGGAAACTAACCACATTTTTCCTACTTTTTGGTGTGTTCTCTCTCTTGGCCCACAGAAATGGCAGGACATCATAAAGGAGGTGAAGTTCTTGCAGAAGCTCAGACACCCCAATACTATCGAATACAAAGGGTGCTACCTCAGAGAGCACACAGCATGGGTAAGTGCATATGCATATGCGTGCGAGTGAAGCGTTGGTCTGACGTGTGCTAATGTTGTCTGTCTCCTCTGTTAGCTGGTGATGGAATACTGTCTAGGATCAGCCTCTGATCTTTTAGAGGGTGAGTAGTTCATGTTTACCCTCCCTCGTGTCCTCCCTTCTTTTCAAATAAAGCTGTTATGCTCTCTCTCAGCTGCCCTGTCTGACATTAGAGGTGTCCATTTGTATTTGCTGTGCTGTATTTGTACCAATCTCAGTTCATAGGCAAACATGCAGGTGTAAATATTGTAATTATCAGATATCTGGATTGTGTTACTTTCCAACAGTGAAGCATTTTCTTATATTTTCTTCTTTTTATCCCACAGTGCATAAAAAGCCTCTGCAGGAGGTGGAAATAGCTGCTATTACCCACGGTGCACTTCAGGGCCTCGCCTACCTTCACTCGCATAACATGATACACAGGTGAGAGACATGACCCTTTCCTTGAATTTCTGTTCTTATCTTTACACCTGCTCGCTTTGACATTTTCATTTGGCTGCTCTTTTGTAGTTCCATCTAAGTGTTTTGCTCCATTGTTATACATTTATTTTCAGTGCTGAAAGATGCTCAGATCCTTATTTCTGTTCTTTTCTTTTCACAGAGATGTGAAGGCAGGCAATATTCTGCTAACTGAGCCCGGTCAGGTGAAGCTTGGAGATTTTGGCTCTGCCTCAATCGTTTCTCCTGCCAACTCTTTTGTGGGTACACCTTACTGGTAAGTTGTAAATACAATTGATTGTTTGGTTAAAGGCACATTATGTAAGTTTCACAGCTAGAGGTCCCTTTTTTAAACCGATAACTATGGCGTAGCTTGATGGTGCCATGAATGAGCGTGGAATCATGGGGGCTGTCAATATTCACCTCCACAGCTGATGGAAAGCAATCGGACTGGACTGGCAGAAATCTTGTTCGTGGTTAATAGGGCTGGGACAACGCGTCGATGTCATTCATGACGTCGACGCAAAAAAAAAATTGACGCAAAATATGCGCGTCGATTGGTCAGACCCAAAACAAAGATGGCGGCGCCGGAGACTAGTAGCAACCATAGATATACATAATAAAGTATATTATGTAATTAATATATAAGTATATTTATTATGTATATCTATGGTAACAACACGAGTGGCTCCTCAGACTTTCAGAAGTGCAAGGCTTGCGGGTTGGCGCGCGGCGCGCATGCACACGTTTGGTTGTCACTGCTACATAAACAAATTTCTGCACACAGGAAGATAGATGTTTTGGTAATATTTTATGTATTTTAATCACAAAAACAAACGTTTGCATCAAGTGAAAGCATCAGCACATTGGTTACCTACATAATGAGCTGTTTTAAATTTAAAATGTTCAATGTCTTATCGCGCTGATGTGACTGACCGAGGGTATCCATCCTCTAAGTGAGCAGTTTCATCCCAGGACTATTCCGGTTTTAAACAGAATATTGGCACCCGTTATGCACTCTACATGTAACTGTTTTCACTGTCATGCCGCGACTGCGTGTGGCGTTTCTGTTGCGTGTCAGCCACGGGGCGGCTGCGCAGCGTTTTCTCTGCCTTTGCACACTAGAAGCGTGTCTGACGCGGCGCTGCTGCTGCTATTAATGCGGAGGGAAGCCCTATACTTAATGTTAAACATAAATAGCCTACTGATACAGCAAAGACAACACCGGCAGTAGCCTATTGACCACATATCTATGGTAGGCTATTGACAGCAAAATAGGCTACAGAATATTTTGTTCTGTATTGACAGTTGCAATATTTCAAAATCGATAATTGTTGTTTTTTATTATTACAATTAGGACTATATCTGCATTTATGTTAACCTAGAGACTTTCAAACATGAAAATGTCATTTATTAATATGTATTCATGTCAAAATTATATATAGACATCTTTTGCATGAAAAATGCAAAAGATGAACAAAAAAAGCTAATTACGGACTGAAAGCAATATGGCCAGAAATGAAGAAACGAGTCCACAGATGTTGTTGTCTTTAAAGCTACACTGTGTAACTTTTTTAGTTTATTCTTAGCTAAAATCACTTAGTTCTTTCAAAAATATGTGCGCTCATTAATGTATATTTACTTCTTTCAAGTAATAAAGTGTTCTTGTAATTTTATAATATACCATTGAAAATACATACGTGTTGAGGGTTCGGATGGCGATCGCTATGTTGCTCCTCCCAAAGAGGGACATATCCGTAAATTCAAGCTTCGCTTTTCACGTTTTAACACTCGATGGCACCGTGTCGAATGTGAAGAGGAGGATTGCTTGAGGCTGCTATATGATGATGGAGGATCACTCTTAAGCCCCTTTCACACTGCACGTCGGACCCGCAATATTCCCGGAACATTGCCGGGTCGCCTTTCTTTGTGAAAGCAACCACGTCCCGGAATTGATTACCAAATTCGACCCGGGTCGGGGACCTAGTAACATTGCGGGATATGTATCAGAGTCGCCAAGGAAGCGGTAAAGAGAATTAAGACGGTAACGCAACAGGCAAATCAACAAGACAAAAGTAAATATTGGAGTGGCCTTTCCCAGATGGAAAGAGCTCATGAGGAGCAATGATTTTAAAAAGAATGCCGACGTTGCCTGCTTTCTTCTCGATAGGTAATATTAATTCAGCCTATTTGTGTATATTGGAAGTTTTATTGTTGCTTGGCTAATTATATCATGGTGTGCTGAGCATAACACTAGAACGACGTCTAGGATAGTTTTCCTCGTGTCAATGTTAAAAAATTATTGTTTACCTTATAACATAAATCCGTGTTCAATGACGGATAACATGAGATTAATATTTTAATTGCATTATAATTTGTTTGCCTTCCGCTAGTGATGTCGTACAATATACAGAATAACGATAGCACTGATAAAAGTTACTTTACTAAGATCAGCTCGCATTCGTCTGGAACCTGATAGCTGATGTTAGCAATGAAATGGGAAAAAATAACAAAAACGTAAAACTATTATTTATTTTACATAGATTCATTTGATCATTACGGAAGCCCTGAACCGCAAAGTAAAAAAAAAAAAAATCTGTAAAAAAAAAAAAAAAATTCTATAATTTCGAGATTAAAGTCGAAATATTTCGAGAATAAAGTCGAAATATTTCGAGATTAAAGTCGAAATATTTCGAGATTAAAGTCGAAATATTTCGAGATTAAAGTCGAAATATTTCGAGAATAAAGTCGTAGGCTAAGAAGTCGAACTGCTTCTGACATGATGGATCTTTTTAATTATCTTTGTCTGCTTGACAGGTTTTTATCTGTTTTTTTATGATTGGCTTATGTACTGCAGACCCTTGTGCATTAAGACATCATGGATTTTATACAATTAAAACAATTATCATAGAATAATGGTTTCTATACTGTAATAAAGGATATGGCAATTAACACGGCATTATTCATATGGAAATACCCAAAGATGGCTTGAAAAACACACACAAACCATATATGATCACATCATGTGTTAATTGTCCTCATGTTTCATTAGTCAAAAGGTTTCTGCTTTTTATTCAATTTAGCTGGATGCTTTTTTTCCATTTAGTGGAACGTCATAAATCATTACTTTACGAGACCGTTTTGGCGTTCTGTGTGAGAACGCCCTGCAGCTTTAAACTGTCGAAGTTACACTAAAGACTCGCATGATCATCTAATTTTGGATAAGAATAATCCAAATCCGTCAGGTCATGCGCTGGTCTCTCTGAATTTAAATCTAGATTTATTCACATTGACCCATAGACATCTTTACGTGAACACATCCGAAAAAAGTGCTGGGATTTTTAATTAGATTTTGCTCTCAGAGCAGATATTAATGTATAAGATAATATTGATAAAATTGTTTATTTAATTATATTCACAGTCACAGCAGTTTTGGCCTATACCAATCATTCTTCTTGAGCCTCACTAACAGGCACTCGCAGTTTGAATAGGCTACTCCTGTAGGCCTATCTGTTTCATGAACGTTACAATGACCTGAACACAATAGGCCTACGTTTTATATTTCAAATTTCTCTCTTATATAGTGATATTTACTGTACATTAAGGACAATTACCTGATGGATGATGAAAGCCCCCTGTTCAAATACACTACCGGCTGGCGCAGGGCTGTGTGTACGTCAATGAGTCTGCGTCTGTAGCCTAATTAATTTCGAAATATTTCGACTTTAATCTCGAAATATTTCGACTTTAATCTCGAAATATTTCGACTTTAATCTCGAAAAAGTTCGACTTTAATCTCGAAATATTTTGACTTTAATCTCGAAAAATTTCGACTTTAATCTCGAAATATTTCGACTTTAATCTCGAAATTATAGATTTTTTTTTTTTTTTTACAGATTTTTTTTTTTTTTTTACAGATTTTTTTTTTTTTTACTTTGCGGTTCAGGGCTTCTGTAGATCATAGATCATTTGGCAAATTAAATAACTGCAAATTATAATAGTTTTCAAAAGTAACCTCATCACTTGAAGCAACACTCACCGAAGAGGTCAAACTGGCAGCCATGACTAAATCGGCCACTGTAGGAGTTGAAACAAAATCGAAATTGAGAGGAACAGAAACTATTATTCACTGGATGGTAGGGCTGGGCGATATGACGAAATATATCGTCTGGACGATAGAAAATGTCTATCGTTTTATATAAGGCTCTATCGCTTACGCCACGATAAGGCGTTTATGGCAGAATTTTACGTCAAGATGCACCTCACGCCACGGCATGCCCATGCACACTGCAATACATAAACACACAAGGAGGAAGACGGTAGTAGACGCGGTTCAGACCAGGGTAATTATCAGAGTAATGATGCCAGAGTGGTGGCAAAAGTGCTCGAAACACACTTCAGACACAGACGCTGCAGCGGGCTTTTACGCGTGGCACACCATAGCCATATATTGAAATATTTTAATGGCAGGTGTAGGGATGGCGAAAACTAAACATTTTCTTGACCGACCACCGAGCCTCATTAGCCGGTTGAAACCGGTTAACCGATTAGTTTAAAATAAGCTGCGCTATTTGGTATAACAGCCGCGGGCCGCACTCCCTCTGTCTCTCTCTCTCTCACACACACACACGCGCTGCCGCCTCCCTTCCACTCACGTCACTTTTTTTAAATCCCCCACAGAGCGAAACACGAGTCCCGCAAACGCGCCGCAAAGGAGCTTGTTTGTAATCAGAGGACAAATGGCTCCTTAGTTTCGAAATGGTTTGGTTAAGGTGATCGCGTTGTAAATAAAGGCGTTTGTCTAGCGTTAGAAGCTCATTTGAAACATTGCCGCGGCTCATTCAAGAAAATGACAGCTCCGAAGAGACGCCGCTTTAGCTCTAGGTAGTGCTAACAATAATAAAGAAAGACGATCAACACCTTATGTGTTCCCACTGAAATGAAGATGTAATATATTTCCAAATGTAAGCCCATCTTATGCGGAATGACGCTTCATCCTGTCGTCTGCCCTGACTCTAAGCTCGAGTGTTTACTTTTGGCAAACCTTGTGAGCGCGCAAACCCAAACGCTGTGACCTCGCGCCAAATGTTCTTATTGGTTTATTAAGTACAAACAGGCGAGTTATGAAGAATTGAGTGCGAGGGATATGTTCAATCACACAAAAAGATTTTGGAATGAGACTGCTAACTGTAGCGTTTAGCCCACTGTATAATAGCCTAATTTAGAGATCACTTTTTTATTTATTTTAACCGACAACTTTGATCGGTTAACGTTGATACGGTCAGCCATCGGTCAAACGTTCATCGGTAAACATCCCTAGGCAGGTGATAACTTTACCAACAGTCTTGCTTGAAAAAAAGGTTCTAAATAAAATAAAAATGTAGTCCATACTACCTTTATTTGTTTTGTATATCATTTCAAACTGCATTTCCACATTGCAACTTTGTATTGACTATTCATAAACTGAATTAACAGAAAAATTGCTATATCGTTATGTATATCGTTATCGGGATATCAAATGAGCTATATCGGGATATGAAATTTTGGCCATATCGCCCAGCCCTACTGGATGGTAGGGCTGTACTAGAATAATCGAATATTCGAATATTCGTTCGGTGAGGTGGCATTCGATTTTCAGTTTTGAGATTCGAATATTCGTTTTTTTTTTTTCAACACGTGACTTCCGTCGCGGACTCATTCTCACTCATGCTTGAAATAATAATAATAAATTAAAAAAAACACCGCAACATGCTTTCAATAAAAGCATTGCGCATTTTAAAGATTTAAATTAACAAAAAGTCAGAATAAGACAAAATAAATCCCTTATATAGAATAAAACTAATTGTAATAGATATTACATTTTGTGTCATTTTAAAAACAATTCATTTATTCTTATTCAACTGTTTATAAGCATGCTACCGTGTTCTTTATTTATTACAGTTCATTGAAATCACTGTGTGTTACTAATTTAATTTCTGTTTTGGGATTCATTTGTTTTAAAGAAAGGTTCGTTATTAATACCTTATTAAAGTTCTTGCTCTCAACAGACTTTGTGTTTTGTATCACTTGTGCACTGTCCGTTTTCGGAGCATAAACCTGCCCGTGTAATGCGTACCGGAAACTGTTCTATTTAAAAGATTATTACATTTTTATTAATATTTAAAGAATGTGTGCCACCTGATCATATTGCACCAAATGCAACACTGCACTCCACTGGGTCTGCCGCAACACATTTACGATGCCGAAGAGTGAAACGTGAAGTCGTGAAAGATGATACAAATGCAAACCGACACTATATATTTAGCCCCACCCACCGAAGCTTCGACTATTCGATATTGATTGCCACCTAAGCTTCGAAGCTCAAAAAATGGCATTCGAAACAGCCCTACATATACCTTTTCACCATTAGATGGGGGAAAATATCACAGTGTAGCTTTAAGTTAATATTTCAGTCACAGTTTTTTCTGGTTTCAGTTAATTTTTTCAGGAGTAGGCTACAGGAGCAGCATAGAGCGCCCTCTCGCGGCTGTAGACGTAGCTAAATGTTTATTCTTTTCAGTCATTATGAATTCAATTTGATATATAAGTCGCACCTGACTGTAAGTCGCAGGACCAGCCAAACTATGAAAAAAGACTTATAGTCCGGAAAATACGGTACTCCAAATAAAGCTCTTTCTGATTATGTTAGCCACTTGACAGAATATTGCTGCCCTTGAGACATGGTACCAATTTGTGGAAATTGAGGGTAAAGCAGATATGACATCAGTGTGGACAGGCTGTGCAACGACACCGGGCTTTTCACTGGTTAAACTTGTGTATTTCTGTGGATTTTTTATGGAAATATTTGGGATAATGTCAGCAGTAAGGACGTAAGTCAACAATATATTTATCATTGTTCCAGTTTTTTGGATATTTTAATCCAAAAATCATACATATTGTGCCCTTAAAGAGGCCATTTTTATGATTTAATTTTATTAGATTTTCTCACCTGAAGTTGTAATTATAGTCAGGATTTATTTTAGCAGAGAGAGTCATTTTACGTCTTTATGCACCGATATATAACACATTACCATTCAGAAGTTTGGGATCAGCACGATTTTATTTTATTTTTTTAAAGAAATAAATACTTTAATTCAGCAAAGGACACAACTCTCATGTTACGTTGTAACAAAAAACTCAAATACTTGCTTTTTTATTTTTTTTAAATATTCTCATTAAAGAATCCTAAAAAAGTGTTATAGACTATAATGAAAACTATTTTAGCATTTACACACCTGCAGACACGTGTCATCTGCCACTCAAAATAAATCTGTAAACTTGTGTAAGTCGGGGTGGATTCTGGCTGTCAATGTTTTTTCGCTCATTAGCTGGAAAAAAATTATATTCCCCAATATTAATGTCTTTACTGTATTTTAAATTGGTCACCCCAAACTTTTGTAATAAACAATAATATTTACCTTAAGTGTTTACCAAGACATTTTAATGAGACAAACGCCTTTTACAACATACTCACATTTAAACAGCATAACTTCAGAGTTTTGAACTGAATCACTGAACTAATTTAATTGCATTAGTTTGAACACATGAATCAGCCATTCCACTTCTAACACAATTGTTTCTGCTAAGCTGTAAATCTCAGATACTATTAAAACTCGCATACTTTCAATTCATGACAGAAATTACAAAACAAGTCCAAGGGTGTTTTCACACTAGCACTGTTGGTGCGCACTCTGGTTTTATTGACTTCAGTTCAGGTCTTCCGAACTCGGGTGGTCTGGGGTTTCGGTTTATGTGAACTCCGGTAGAGTTTGCTGCTGATGCGAACACAATCATACTAAATTGTGGAAGTGAACCGCTATTAATGACGTGTGATTTTGATAAAAATGTGTGTTTTGTGTGTGTTTCACTCATTTACCTGACGAGCGTCATTTACATTTTACATTTAATCATTTAGCAGACGCTTTTATCCAAAGCGACTTACAAAAAAGGGGAGAGCAATAGAATCAACGAAACAAACAACCTGTAAGAGCTGTAAGAAGTCTCAATTAATTAGCACAGTAAACTTTTTTATTTTATTTTTTATAGCCATCTACAATAGCCACCTACAACAAAAACTCACGTACGCAAAATACCGAACACTGGATTTTGATAGCAATGATAACAACCCATTAGGACTAAGGCTGTTGCCCCAACTGTTGTCGTTAATGCAGATTCAGTGGCCCAATGGGTTAGTTTTGTATGGCATTCTAGCTAAACGCGCAGCAATAGCTAACTACAACAAAAAAAACTCGCAAAATACAGTACACCGGATTATGATAGCTATGATAACTTTGAAACACCCGCCTGAAGGCACAAATCCGGATGAGAGAGCGTCACTGACATACCGCAAGCAGAGAGCTGTAGATCTCATGTCTGCTCGTCTTCAGCTTTCTTTAGAGCATTTGCAGTAACGGTTACATTCGCAGCAGATAGACGTGCCATTACGTTCTGAAGCTTTGGTAACAAAACCAATGGTTCAAAAACTAAATATAAAAGTGAGGTGAGCAACGAGTTTACCACCTTCCTGTTCGCAGTATTACCAAGCACTGGGGGAAACAGCTGTTGCTTTGATGATGTAAACGCACCCCGTTCGGACCTAAATAATATAATATGAACACTGTCCAGCAGGGGCAGGAAGAACTCCAAACTAATTGAACTCCGGTTCAGTCCAGACAGTCAAACCAAGTGTGAAAGCTCTCTTATAATAACAAAACAATTAGGAAACAAAATAGCCAAATAAAAAGCACTTTAAAATTATTGCAACAATGATGGCCATAATATCTGCCTTTTGTCAATAAATGGTTTGCGTGAACTGAGAGGAACCTCTATTGTGACTATTACAGTGTGTCTGTGTAGTAGATTGTGCTTTTATTTCTTTCAAGGGAGCAAAGAAAGTAGTGTTTACCATGATCCGTCCCCTCTCGTGTTTAGGATGGCCCCAGAAGTGATCCTAGCCATGGATGAGGGGCAGTACGACGGGAAGGTGGACGTCTGGTCTCTCGGCATCACCTCCATCGAACTAGGTTTGTGATGTTGAAACTGATCCATGACTTCCAACTGACCCCTGAAACTCAGGCCATTATGGGTATTACGAGGGTTTATTAAGGCCAGCGTTTTTCGTTGCTTGCCATTCTGTGTTGACTCTTCATCTCTTGCAAGGGAAAGGGATTTGGGTTTTAGTGTCTAAGCTGCTTTGGGTTGTAAGCTAACTTCTACTCCTCTTGCTCTTGGTCTCACCCACTGTTTGCGTCTCCCTCGCTTTTACTCGCGTTTTCATTTATTCAGTCCTCTTAGTCTCGGTTTATTTAATTGTAGCACAAATTCTGGTCTCATCCTTTTATTCTGACTTAATTCTCTTTTTTTATGTGTGTGTTTGCACTGGTTTTAAATTTCTGTTTGTCTCTTTGTCTAGCTGAAAGGAAGCCGCCCTTGTTCAATATGAATGCTATGAGTGCCTTATACCACATTGCGCAAAACGAAAGCCCTGTCCTGGCGTCAAACCACTGGTGAGAACTTTGGTCTGCTTTTTTTCTTTTTCTTTCATTGTCTTTCATTATCTTTTCAGCTGTTTGGTTTTGTATTTCATCTCTGTTTGGTTTTGCATTATGTCCCTCTTGCATTTGCAATCCATTTTTTTGTTTTTCTGTTTTGCTGTATGGGTAAATAAAGTATATTACCGTATTTTCCGGACTATAAGTCGCTCCGGAGTATAAGTCGCATCAGTCAAAAAATGCGTCATGACGCGGAAAAAAACATATATAAGTCGCACCGGACTATAAGTCGCATTAGGGCAGAGCTGGAGCCGCGCGCATGCGAGCACGCGAGCACCCGAGCACCCGCACGCGCATGCGAGCACCTGCTCGCGAGCACTCGCTCGTGCCCGCTTCACTGCATAACCCGAGCAGAAGAAAGAAAGTTTGAAGTGAGTGAGAAACTTGTAAGGGACTGGCGAAAAGCAGAGGTTACTTTAACTGTGATGAAGAAGAAAAAGAAATCTACTTGCGGACTGTAAGCAAGATGGCCAGAGCTGAAGGAACGAGTCCACAGACGCTTGAACTCTCTGCCGGGAGAGGCGCAGCCGCGCGAGACGAACGCTGTGAGAATCATTCTCCGCTGCATATTTTACAACATGCTGTTTGTGTTTTGCAGAATCAGATTTTCTTTATGGGGGCATTTTGTTTGTTTTCAGTCTTTCTAAGTTGTTGTCTATAAGTAAATATTAGGCTACAGGAGCAGCATAGAGCGCATTCTCGCGGCTATATGTTTATTCTTGTCAGTCAGTATGAATTAAATTTGATATATAAGTCGCACCTGACTATAAGTCGCAGGACCAGCCAAACTATGAAAAAAAGTGCGACTTATAGTCCGGAAAATACGGTACTAGAATGTTGTCGTTTTACACTACATCAAGGGAATAATGTCAATTGAAAAATAGTTATTTATTACTGTAATGAAATAATAAATCATTCATTATCACTGTGTCCATGGACTATGTACCTGCTGTTAGGAAATATTCTCTGATTCTGAGAAAAAATGAGAAGATAATGTGTTAAGTCACGATAAAACTGCTCTCTCTCTCTCTCTGCTGAGACCCGTATTCAAAGCTTGTGGATGCCATAGAGAGGACACAGAATGAGAAGTCATGTATTGTGTCTGTCACATGAGTTTGTTTTAGGCACTGTCTGTTTCAATGCTCTCTCATTTATAATCAGGTCTAAAACAAACTGTCAGCCAAAGTAAAACTATATGATGTGTTTGATTACTATCCTGAAAAATAAAGCAGCATGATCAGTTACTCTTTTTTTTAAACTCAGTTGACTGAAACTTGCTTACCGGAAGTCTTCCACAGAGACTTTTGAAATGGCCAGTGTCCAGTGACTCCATTCGTCAATTTGAAATAAGTTTGAAATGACTGCTTTTATTTTTATTTTTGTTTAACTTTTTCTGTATGTTTATGTTTTCTGTGTATGTGTGTGTTTACCTTTTTACTTTTCTATCTCTCTTCTCACAATACCCACCACCCACCCCCGGTCGGAATGCAGGTCGGACTACTTCCGTAATTTTGTGGACTCTTGTCTTCAAAAGATCCCTCAGGACAGGCCTACCTCAGATGTGCTGCTCAATGTAAGCCTATAGACACTCTATGAATCTTCATTCATTCCTTCATGCACATTTTCTCTCCTTGTCGTCCCTTGTTCTAGCTAGGCCTGTCATTACATAATCTTTTCATGATTAGTTTGAAATAACTGTTATTATTGTGCACTTTAATGTTTCGCTTGAATATAGAAATGCCTTGGATGAAATGTCAAAAATGGGGGAAAAAAGGTTTCATTGCAAAACCCATGAGAAATTGCTTTCTTGTCACAAATGGATTAGTGAGTTTTCGAGGATTTTTTTCTCTTCATGATAGTGTTGCAAATTCAACCACTAGCTGCTAAGCAACCATTCATCCCAGAATATTCATTCATGCCAAGTTTGGTGTATTTTCAATTTATGTTAGGTGTCCTTAACTACTATGTACTTACATCAAAAAAGTGCAATGTACTTATTGTGTTCATATTGTATTGCAAAACACTTTTGCTGATATTTGAGGTTAAGGACAGGTGTGGTGGGATGGGTCAGTTTAAGGGTAAAGTTAGAGATAAGTGTGGTGGGATGGGTCAGTTTAAGGGTAAAGTTAGAGACAGGTGTGGTGGGATGGGTCAGTTTAAGGGTAAAGTTAGAGATAAGTGTGGTGGGATGGGTCAGTTTAAGGGTAAAGTTAGAGACAGGTGTGGTGGGATGGGTCAGTTTAAGGGTAAAGTTAGAGACAGGTGTGGTGGGATGGGTCAGTTTAAGGGTAAAGTTAGGGACAGGTGTGGTGGGATGGGTCAGTTTAAGGGTAAAGTTAAGGACAGGTGTGGCAGGGTCCCCGCGGAGTCTTAAAAAGTCTTAAAAAGTATTAAATTTCAGAATCAAAATATAAGGCCTTAAAAAGTCTTAAATTCGCGGAAGCACTGCGTTCTAGGTCTTAAATAATGTTAAACAGGTCTTAATTTTCCTACGTCCATGTAACGCTTCCTCATTGAAATGCTCTCGCCTCCCGCAGCACGCGCGCACGTGTGTGTGTGTGTGTGTTTGTTCCGTGGTGTTTGTAGTTCTTTCTTTCGCTTGACCAACTATTGTTCGCTCTATTACAACTACAAATTAGACAAGCATGCCACGTGTATTGCAGCCAATCAGCCTTCGTGTTATTGGCACGAGCCTCTTTCTGATCGCACCCCACAGACGCATAAAACGGATTTTATTCTTCAGCTGAGTCTGACGGTTCTTGCAGTTCCGCGATCGTGAACGCGAAGGCGAATCTTTCTCACCATCTGGCTTAATGACCAAATAAAAGTATAATATACCCGATTGCACTAAATAGAGTTAATAACAGTGATGTAGACGCCGAACTCCGATGTCAGACTGCGTGTGTTTGCTGCCTGTCAGCGCTCGCGCGAGTGTATTGAATGTGTTATTTTTAGGCTCATTAGCCTAACGTTACTCTTGAACGATCAAATATACACATTATGCATATGTCTATATCCTGATTTGAGTTAAAAAGTTTGGGAACTGTCAGTAAGTACTGGATCTGGGCATTAGTAAGCTCTCAAATTGAAAGCAAACTAGCTTAACAACAACACAAACGGGGAAAACAGCTCTTACACTTAAAGGAACACTCCAACTTTTTTAGAAATCGGGCTTATTCTACTTTGCTACATTTAGATATGTGGGGAAATGCATTTTAAGCTAAGCTAGCGGCGACCCTGCCAAACTAAAACAATGCATGCACTGAGACAAATGCATTTGCCCACATATCTAAATGGGGTTTATCCAAAAGAAGTTGAATAAGCCCTATTTCTAAAAAAAGTGGAGTGTTCCTCTTTGTATGCATCTTTATGTTGTATTTATTTGTCCTATTGTCATTTGTTTATAAGTATATATTTTATTACTGACCGATTACTTGATTACGTAATTACTTAATAACGTTTTACTTATATTAAGCAATTGCTTATTGCTCTTGTTTATTTTTAAGATGTTGGTCCCACCCCAAGCGATCGTGTTATTAAAGATAGATAGTGCACTACTGGAACAGCCTTTTTTGTTTTTGTAATATGCCTACCAAACAAGATTCATGCATTTTGTTAGTTTTATTGCCATGTGTGATCATTGTGCATCTAACATAATAATATGGTTAATGTTGCATCCTAATTATGAAAAAATAAAAATGTATGAAAGTGACCACCACAAAAAATAATATATATATATATATATATATATATATATATATATATATATATATATATATATATATATATATATATATATATATATATATATATATATATATATATTAGGGCTGGGTATCGATTCAGATGTTCAGATTCGATTCGATTTTGATTCACAAGTCCTCAAATCGATTCAATTTCGATTCTCAATTCGATTTTCGATTCAACTCAAATGAATATAGATTTAATACAAATACTATAGGTATTTATAAAAAAGAACAGTGAACATAAATGTGTAATTAAAAAGAAATGAAGAGCCACAATCATGTATGTAAAACTTTTTATTTTAGGTACACCTGAGTACATTAAAACAGAACGCATCTCTGTATTTCAAATCCATGCAATTGTTAAATACAATTTTGATGCAACTTTATTTAAAAAAAAATTATCTGAGAAGTATTTTATGGATGTTTTGATATATTTATTTTAAAACATAAAAAGCTAGGATATTGGATGTTTTTTAATAGCAATTTTCAGTACACGACAAGCTTCTTGCGATTTTGCTGCTCATGTGTACAAATTTACTTTTCATACATGAGAAATGCTTTCATAATTTTTTTAGTCTATGGGTGAGTAGTTGTCGTGGTAACAGACAACAATACCTTAACTGACTTAAGTTGACTGTGGACTAACTATTATTAGAGGAAATCTGTTTATAGTATAAGCTATTAGGGTTTGAATTATTGATCCTGCGCTGTATATGGACTATAATTTGAATATGTCTATAATGGCTAACGTACGTGCTTAAGTGACTGCTCAAGTTTAATTGATCCTAATGCAAGGCAAGCATTCGCGTGTATGTGATTATTTTTAGCAGTTGTGTGCTCGGCTATGTGTGTGTGTTGTCACATCAAATGGTTCCGCAGATTTTTAGTATTACTACAGCATTTCACCTTAGCATTATAAAAGGCGACACCGCACCGGAAGCTGCCATTTAAACACTGAATGGATAAATGATGTGCGCCTCTTGCTCCTTTGTAAGATCACGCAAGGCAAATGGGTGACATCTAGTGGAGAAGACTAGTAAATAGATTTACGTTAAGCTTATGTTCAATGTTAGCGGAAATAAATATTTAAAACAATCGATTCATGGCCTTTGAGAATCGATTCTGAATGAACCAGATTTTAAAAACCGATTAATCGAAAAATCGATTTTTTTTTTATTTTTTTTTTTTTTTTTTGCCCAGCCCTAATATATATATGCTAATCCTGGTGGGATTGAGCTATGAATAATAAGTTCACTAATACTTATACTAATACTTAAAACTGTTCAATTTAAAATAAATTAAATAATATAAGTTTAAGTAATTGAGTGATTCTGGATTTCTTATGCATGTTTTTTTTATTGCGCAATATAGGTCTTAAATTTTATTCATAATGGTCTTAAAAAGGTCTTAAAAAGTCTTAAATTTGACTTGGTAAAACCTGCAGATACCCTGGTGTGGTGGGATGGGTCAGTTTAAGGGTAAAGTTAGAGATAAGTGTGGTGGGATGGGTCAGTTTAAGGGTAAAGTTAGAGACAGGTGTGGTGGGATGGGTAAGTTTAAGGGTAAAGTTAGGGACAGGTGTGGTGGGATGGGTCAGTTTAAGGGTAAAGTTAGAGACAGGTGTGGTGGGATGGGTCAGTTTAAGGGTAAAGTTAAAGACAGGTGTGGTGGGATGGGTCAGTTTAAGGGTAAAGTTAGGGACAGGTGTGGTGGGATGGGTCAGTTTAAGGGTAAAGTTAGGGACAGGTGTGGTGGGATGGGTCAGTTTAAGGGTAAAGTTAGGGACAGGTGTGGTGGGATGGGTCAGTTTAAGGGTAAAGTTAGGGACAGGTGTGGTGGGATGGGTCAGTTTAAGGGTAAAGTTAGAGACAGGTGTGGTGGGATGGGTCAGTTTAAGGGTAAAGTTAGAGACAGGTGTGGTGGGATGGGTCAGTTTAAGGGTAAAGTTAGGGACAGGTGTGGTGGGATGGGTAAGTTTAAGGGTAGGGTGAGGTGTAAGGGAAGTGTCTACAGTGTAATTATACATGTATATAAATGTACATAAATTATTTACAGATGTAACTACATGGATGTTTTTTAAATACAAGTACAATATATAAACATGTTTGAACACAATAAGTGCATTGTATCAAATGATTAATTAAAATGTAAATACATAATAGTTAAAGCCACCTAACATAAAGTGAGATCAAAATCAGTGTTGTTAATGTGTTACATGTGAACAGTTTTATCTATCAAAGAGCTTTTAATAAAATTTGATCAGCATATCTTAAGCCAATGAAACCAAAATGTGTACTATTAAAGTATACACTACTTAAACCCTGCTATTAATAGCTCACACTAGATTTCTAATGAATCACATTTTAAGCTGTATGCATTGCAAAGGTGTAGTTCACCCCCAAATTTTTAATTAGCCCAATATGTCTTTCAGACAAATACAATCAGTTATATATAAAAAAGGATATATATAATGTAATTGAAGTGGTTGAAGTCCATAAACGTGCATTATTTATCCATCATATAACTGCTCCACACGGCTCTGGGGTGTTAATAAAGGCCTTCTGAAGCAAAGTGTGTAAGAAAAATCTCCATATTTAAAACTTTATAGACTAAAATAACGAACATCTGGCGGTTTACCGTGCGCACCGATTTACTGCGAAAGAGTAACCCCTGACACATGAACCCTTAACACGTGCGTATTGATGAAACACAGGAGTGCAAAGGATAGAGCAAAACAAAACACTGGTCATGAATTAGCCAAAAACAAGAATTTTTAAAGATAAATCATGGTGGAGGATTCTGATATAAGAGAAGAGTTTGTTGCCCAGCCTGATCTCCGAGAGGCGTAAAAGTTTGCAGTGCTTCTATACATTGCAAGTTATTTGTTAGTCTATAACAGGGATTCCCAAAGTGTGGTGCCACCAGGGGGTGCGCGAGAGAAAAAATGTAATGTCTTTTTCATTCAATAAAAAAAAAAAGACAAGATGATCGCGGAAGATTTGGTTTCAAAGTAAAATGTAAAAGTGCCTATTTAAGTGAATTTGTCATTGTGTGTTGCTGTGTTTTTCTTTAAAGGGATCCCATGGTGTTGAGACTTGTATGGCTTAATATAACATAAATGATGTCTCTTACTGAATTATGTGGTAGAAAACCCATGAAAGATCTACGTTATTTAAAAAATCGATTTTATATTTGGACCATGGGCGGCGCCATTTTGTTTGCGTTCTAGGTTGATGACGTAGAGTGGTTGAACTCCTCAATCAGCTGGCGTTACCCGTTGCTATTTTTACCACAACGCAACTCGAAAATTGTTTCAGAGTTAAACAAAACCAATGAATTGCTTTGTAATTGTACTTAAAACACACTCAAACATACATGTGCACACAAACTCACCTACACAAGTCACAAACAGATCGGCGGGCGCGCACACAAACACCTGACTGCTCTGTCTCAATCGCATGCATCATCACCAAAACATCCTGCCTCTCTTCCTCACGTTACTTTATCCCATCGTCCTACCTAGATATTTCCCTCTGCTGGTCACATTAGGCATTATAGTTAATACAGTCTATCTAGGGAACAGGATGTGTTGAACAGGATATCAACACAGGGAATAGATTGAGGGTTATGTATGCGCGCGCAGTGCGTGCGTGTGTGTGTGTGTGTTCGCGCCGATCTGTTGGGGTGTGTGTGTGTGTTCGCGCCGATCTGTTGGGGTGTGTGTGTGTGTGTGTGTGTGTGTGTGTGTTCGTGTTCGCGCCGATCTGTTGGGGTGTGTGTGAGAGTCTGTGTGAGAGAGAGAGTTTGTGTGCACATGTATGTTTGAGTGCGTGAAGTCGGACAGCTGTTTGTAAATCGGCTTTACTCGTTATTGCGGTGGAACGTGAGACTGAATGACTGCACTCGAACATGTCCACTATGGTGTCGGACAACACTACAAATGTCCGTCCCTTCAAATAATGCCCTATTTAAGGGTATAGGGTCGATTTCAGATTCAGCCCCTGTAGTGGAGACTGAGCAGCCCAACATCTCAATTGAGACAGAGCCTGTCGTGTGCGCGCCCGCCGATCTGTTTGTGACTTGTGTAGGTGAGTTTGTGTGCACATGTATGTTTGAGTGTGTTTTAAGTATAATTACAAAGGAATTCATTGGTTTTGTTTAACTCTGAAACAATTTTCGAGTTGCGTTGTGGTAAAAATAGCTACGGGTAATGCCAGCTGATTGAGGAGTTCAACCACTCTACGTCATCAACCTAGAACGCAAACAAAATGGCGCCGCCCATGGTCCAAATATAAAATCGATTTTTAAAATAACGTAGATCTTTCATGGGTTTTCTACTACATAATTCAGTAAGAGACATCATTTATGTTATATTAAGCCATACAAGTCTCAACACCAGGGGATCCCTTTAAGAATAATAGGTTAATGAACCCACAGTTCAAGCAACTGTGTTATAGACTCTATAACACTATAAAATTGATATTTTTCTTACACAAACGCATCACTTCACTTCAAAAGGCCCTTATTAAAACCCCGGAGCCATGTGAGCAGTTCTTTGATGGATAGATGCACTTTTTTTTTGGACTTCATAAACGACACAACCATTCACCGCCATTATAGAGCTTTGAAGAGCCAGAACATTTTTTATACACTCCGATTGTATTCGCCTGAAAGAGGAATGTCATATACACTTAAGATGACTTGAGGTAAATCATGGGCTAATTTTAATTTTTGGATGACAACACTTTAAGCTTATACTGCAGGTAAAAAAAATGGGCAATTAAATCAATGTTAGCCATTTTTTGTATGACTGTAACTGGTTATTCACATAATTCTAGCTCATCCGTGTTTACACACTGAGGTTGTTCATAAAGTTCATCTATTTCAGCTCTGTGATTCACACAATGGATTCTCTTTGCAGCACCATTTTCTATGTCGAGAGCGCCCCCATTCTGTAGTGATGGATCTGATCACGCGCACCAAAGATGCTGTGCGAGAGCTGGACAACCTTCAATACAGGAAGATGAAGAAGATCCTGTTTCAGGAAACCCACAACGGCCCCACACAGGAAGGAGGAGAGGAGGAAGAGGTACATCCAGAGGCTTGTCAACTTTTGTCTTACTCTTTTTTGATCCTTCTATCTAGTTCAGCCCATGTTCTGCTCTTTTGTTATATTGTTCTACACTACTGAAAAAGATCATGGCATGTTTTGTTTGTGTGTGTGTGTGTGTGCAGGAAGCAGAACAGTACCTCCTGCAGACAGGCACGGTGAACAGTATGGAGAGCTCTCAGTCTGTGCCTTCCATGTCCATCAGCGCTAGCTCCCAGAGTTCCTCAGTAAACAGCCTGGCCGATGGCTCAGATGACAGTGCTGAGATGGCCATGATGCAGGAGGGAGAACAGACTGTCACCTCTAACAGCTCCATTATACACCGCCCCACTGTATGTAATTAAAGCTGGAGAGCACACAATTTTTCAAAAGTTGTCCTTTCCTCGACTAATTTGTTCTTTGTTCATCAGGCGCGTGATAATATTTACGACGACCCTTATCAGCCGGAGATGGAGTCGCAGCAGCAGCCGTCATCAGCCGCTCGGAGGAGGGTACACAGAAACCGGGATCATTTTGCCACCATCCGCACAGCCTCTCTGGTGAGCATCTGACTGACCTGCAGCTCAGAGTCCTTTTTTGCCAGATCTAAAGTTGGGATAGACAACCTTCTCTCCCCCTTTCTTTTTTTTCAGGTGACCCGTCAGATTCAGGAGCATGAACAGGGCTCTGCTCTGAGGGAGCAGATGTCTGGGTACAAGCGCATGAGGAGGCAGCACCAGAAGCAGCTGCTGGCTCTAGAAAACAAACTCAAGTCCGAGATGGATGAACATCAGCTCAGACTGGACAAAGAGCTGGAGACTCAGAGAAACAACTTTGGAAGTGAAGCAGACAAGCTGAGTAAGAAACATCAGGCCATACTGGAAAAAGAGGTGAGTGGTTTAAGAAAAATTATAATAATGATTATTAAATTTTGTATGATCTCTCCTTGTCTTGTGATGTGCAAGAATGGGATTTAAGGAGAAGATCTTTAAATATCTCTGATTTAAATTTCACTACCAGAAGGGACCAGAGTTGAACTTTACAGTTCAAAAGTTTGGGGTTTGTAAGAAAGTCTCTTATCCTTAACAAGGCTGCATTTATTTTATCAAAAAAAAAAAGTAAAACAGTAATATTGTGTAATGGCAAAGCTGAATTTTGTCTTGTTGTGATAAGCTGATTTTGTGTTCCGGTAACATTTATTTTGTCATTTTGATAATTAAAAAAAATGTCATTCTGACCTCAAACATTTGTGTATGTATTTGTCAATGTATTATATGTTTTGTTTATACATATTTATATGGTGCGTTTTTGTTTTGTTTTTGTTTTTTTCAGATTAAAGCTGCGCAAACGGAAGAGAAGAAATTTCAGCAGCACATTTTGAACCAGCAGAAGAAAGAACTTAACAGCCTGCTAGATTCCCAGAAACGGCAGTACAGGCAACGCAAGGAGCAGCTAAAGGAGGTACACCCTCTCAAAGAGTCCACTCCTCTCAGAGCTTCATGTGCATGAATTCATTATAAAGTAGTGTTTTGATTTGCTTTATATTCATCAACCCCATTACCTATCTTTAACTTGTTACAAACCTCCCCATTTGTCTAGTGGTAGGAGACGATGTAACAATTGTTGTAAATGAAAAGAAATGAAAATGATAAATGTACCTCACGTCACCAGAAAAGCAACAAAACACAAAATGAAGCAAATTATCTTTTTAAACAAATAACAAAATGAAAGCAAGCAAAGCTTCAGGAGAGGGCCAGGCCAACATAACAAACAAAACTTTCTGACAAGGGTAGCATTAAATAACCTATACAATAGAAATGTAAACAAAATATTTACACAAATTAATAACAGTAACATAAGAGAATGTTCAGAGATGCTCAGCGTTTGCACTCTGTCACAGTTAGCGGGTACACAACTCATTCACAAAGTTGAGAGAAAAAGACTGTCTTTGGTTGTACGTTTACACACTAGAAGATCACAATTCTAGATCAGGGAAAAGTGTGAAGTGCGTCATTGTCAGCAATCCAGCATTTCTTCTCCACTCTATTATACTGCAGAGAGAGAGAGAGATGAAGAGAGAGAGAGATGAAGAGAGAGAGAGATGAAGAGAGAGAGAGATGAAGAGAGAGAGAGATGAAGAGAGAGAGAGATGAAGAGAGAGAGAGAGAGAGAGAGAGAGAGAGAGAGAGAGAGAGAGAGAGAGAGAGAGAGCACATAACGGCAAATAAATACCATCACTCCCCAAATCACACGCACATTTGAAATGCATCCACGGAGCGTGACACTTGCTTTTGCCACCCTAAAATCCTTCCCCATGGCAACAGGAGCTGAATGAGAACCAGTCCACGCCGAAGCGAGAGAAGCAGGAATGGCTGGTGAGGCAGAAGGAGTGTCTGCAGCAGATCCAGGCTGAGGAAGAGGCCTCTTTATTGCGGCGACAAAGGCAGTATTATGAGCTGCAATGCAGACAGTATAAGAGGAAAATGCTGCTCGCGAGGCACAATCTGGAGCAGGACCTTCTTAGAGAGGTGAGAGACAGTTTTTTGCTTTTTTTTACCCTTTTTCTATACATAATCCATAATGTTTTGCCTTTATTTGTCCCTGTAGGACCTGAATAAGCGTCAAACCCAGAAGGATCTGGAGTGTGCTATGTTGTTGAGACATCATGAGTCCACTCAGGAGCTGGAGTTCAGGCAGCTGGCACTGGTTCAGCGCACTCGGGCTGACCTGATTCGAACGCAGCACCAGAGCGAATTGGCCAACCAGATGGAGTATAATAAGCGGCGAGAGCAAGAACTCTGTCAGAAACACGCTGTGGAGGTCCGCCAGCAACCTAAAAGCTTAAAGGTGGGGACAGATTTTTTATGTTCTTGGTGAGGTGCTCACCAGGTTTGGACAAAAATAAGAATTGTAGAAATGCTTCCATTTAATTTAGTAGCGAATTGAACATCATGTCGTATTTTGAATCTCAGTGAACTACAAAAACTTTTTTGGTAGTGGACAACAACAGATTATTTCATTCATTTTTAAAGGTAATTATTTATTAAATGTCCCATCTTGTAAGAGGTAATAATCACAGTGGAGTCAAATAACTCTCATTAAAGGGTTAGTTCAACCAAAAATGAAAATTACCCCATGGTTTTCTCGCCCTCAAGCCATCGTAGATGTATATGACAGTCTTCTTTCAGACGAATGCAATCTGAGTTATGTTAAAACTGCCTGGCTATTCCAAGCTTTATAATGGCAGTCCAAAATTTGAAGCCCAAAAAAGTGTATCCATCCATTATAAAAGTAATCCACACAGTTCCAGGGGGTTAATAAAGGCCTTCTTAAGTGAATTGATGGGTTTGTTAAAAAAATATCCATATTTACCACGTTATTGAGAAACGTATTAGGGATGAGTCACGATTTTTGAATATTCGATTAGTTGATTTAATTATAGAATATCGAATAGGTTGTGCGATTATCGTCCTGTATTTACCTGTAACTTATATTAACAGTATATGGTTTCAGTGCTGATGTGGTGGTGACACGTTCATTTTAGGCTTCTCCTTTTTATATTTTAGACATTAATTAATTAAAAGAAACTATGAGATGCGCATGATGCGCTGGTGGAAACAACACGAGACGACGCGACTGTCAAGACGGGCTCGCGCTGTTTTCAGAGTCTGCACCAGCAGCAGCGCGTTCCTTCTGCGCAGCTGCAAGAGTTATTAGGCTATGGCCTTTTTACACCACCTCACTAAATTCGTTTTCTCTGATCAGATATCGATCCGATTGCAAAAAGACCAGGAGTAAATGCCTTTCTAAATTCTATCAGACGGATTAATATCCGACCACTAATACAAATAAATTCTATTGCGGTGTTTGAGCATCTGTTGCTTTCTTTGACGTGAACTCCTGTTAAATGTGCATATAGCGTGGGAATTTAAGATCGGATTTCTATTCATTTAAGGTAAGACATCCTGCATGTTTTTGTAATATTTTTTATTTTTTATTTGTAGATTGTATAGGCCGTTGCGAGCAGAGCCCATGCCTCATGTCAAAACGCCGATATAATTGAAGTGTTTTTGGGATGGGAAGTGGGAAGTCATCCCATACGTTATTGAACTAATGGCATTGTGATCAGCTAAAACGCACGCGCTGGTTTTTCTTCCTGAACAAGTGCACTCGTAGTGTTGCTCACACACTTGTACACCGGTTACGGTTACTTGGGGGGATGGCAAATCACATCAAATAATGTTTCACTCAGTTTTAGTCAGTCTCATGTCAATGTTGAGTACCTATAGAGTAGTATTGCATCCTTCATATCTCCGAAAAGTCTTTAGTTTCATTATATTTATAAAAGAAATATAGGCTGTACCGAGTCTTTCCGGAAAAAAACGAGCGTCTGGGGTCGTATAATGTGGGCGGAGCTAAAGAATGACGAGCGTGCAAAGTGGTGACGTCCTCAAGCGTGGAGAAACCCATCGCCATCGATCTCAGCTAATACAGATATGATCCAGAATCATTCGGAGGCTGAAATAAATTGAACAGGAGAAACCGCAACATCAGGACGTCCGTCTCTGTGGTATGTACTGTTTACTCGCAGTTTATGAGGACATGATTCGGTTTATGGACTATTGTATGCGACTAAGCCTTAGCAGTAGCAAGCAAAACGGTTTTGCACGTCAGACTAGTGTAACGTTATACATAGAACAACAATGGAGTCTGTTTTGAATTACATTTGAATGATGAAGCACGCGATCGTGACGTTTACTGATGTTTACTCACGCGACGATGGCCAACAGCACAGATATTTGAAGTTTTATTCACCGGCTGCTTCCAAAGCAGGACCGAACCTTTATCGCTGGGACCGCTCCGTCAAAAACACACTTCTTTGGTATGATTTGGTGAAGTCCTGTGACAGCAGTGACCGTGGAAATCCACTTTGCGACGCGACTGAAGCGATGTTGTGAAGCTTCCCGTCATTTCTGCGTTCAAATCGGTTCAAATGCAGCGCTGCCTTCCCGGAATGCTGTGCTGAAGCGTTGAAGTCGCTCGACGTCAACCATAGGAATAAAGTGGAGCGCAGCGCGGAGTGTTTAGGGGCGTGCATTTCCTCTCTCGCTCTAGTCACGCGCGCGCGCACCCTACCGGGAGAAGAGCCCGTACGGCCCATACAAGGACCTTCCGCTCTATTAACGTCAAGCCGAGCCATACTCGAAAAAAAACTCTCAGAAACTTGTGAGAAACCGAAGAAGTATTTTTGACACAGAAATACTACATCAAACGTCCAACATTAGTTTTTGAAACTTTGTCTATGTTTAGGATGGGAATCCAAGTCTTTAACAGTGTAAAAAGCTCAGTATGCATGAAACAGCAAAACCCACCAGTGAGGCCCCTCTTTACTTATTCCGTGATGAACAGTTCCTTTGTTTTCCCATTTTGAAGAAAAAATGTAATTATCTGAAGGTACACGTACTCAACAGATGAATTTGAGACTTTAGTTTGAATGTTAACTTGAGTGATCAAATATGTTTCTTGTTTTTTTGTTCTTTCAGACAAAAGAGCTCCAGATCAAACGTCAGTTCCAAGACACCTGTAAGATTCAGACACGGCAATACAAAGCCCTGCGGAACCACCTGCTGGAGACCACCCCCAAATCAGAGCATAAAACCCTACTGAAGAGACTCAAAGAGGAGCAAACACGTAAACTGGCCATCTTGGCCGAACAGTACGACCATTCCATCAAAGACATGCTGTCCACACAGGCTGTGAGTAAGGCAAGGAGAGACCATCTTTTAATGCTTTTGTTTCTCTTTTACTGATGCATACTTTCTGATGCAGTAGCCATAATAATGCATGTGTACTTTCACATGCCTGAGGCAATCTCAACAAAACTGGACAAGAACATTGATTTTGAGGAATATAACCGCAAATGTTCTTGACTGGTTTTGTGAGGTTTGTCTACTTATGACCTAAATAGACCCTATTAGACCTAAAATCTCTTCATTGGCTGCTTCTCTACTGATTTCGCACCTTTTTGTTTCCCCAACAGTTGCGATTAGA
Organism: Pseudorasbora parva; assembly: GCF_024679245.1. Classification (NCBI taxonomy): domain Eukaryota; kingdom Metazoa; phylum Chordata; class Actinopteri; order Cypriniformes; family Gobionidae; genus Pseudorasbora; species Pseudorasbora parva. Next base: position 24,430,346 of record NC_090173.1, read on the forward strand.
TGAGACACAGGAGGACGAGTACCGAGCACTGCGCATGCAGCTGCAGCAGGAACTGGAGCTGCTAAACGCCTATCAGAGCAAAATAAAGATGCACACAGACACGCAACACGAGAGAGAGGCCAAAGACCTGGAGCAGAGGGTGTCTATACGGAGAGCTCTCCTTGAGCAGAGGGTGAGAGAGAGAGAGAGAGAGAGAGAGAGAAATGGAGTGAATATATGGTTTATGATGACGAGGTGCTGTAATATTGACACTACCTTTCAAAAGTTTGCGATCTGTTAGATTTCATTAAAAAGAGAAGAAAAAAATGTTTTATAGGAAGGATGCATTATATTTGACAGTAAAGACCTTATGAAGACATTTTATAATGTTGCAAAAGATTCCTGTTTTGAACATTCTAAAAAAGAATCCTGAAAAAAAAATTCAAGGTGATAAGAAATGTTTCTTGAGCGCCAAATCAGCCTAGTAAAGTGATTTCTGATTGATCATGTGACACTGAAGACTGGGGTAATGATGCTGGCTGAAAATACAGCTTTGGCATTACAGGAATAAATTACAATAGAGTAAGAATAAGTGATTTATTTCAAAAACGTGTATCATATTGACATTTAAAGAAGCATCCTAGCTATAAATTGTACTTTTAAGTGACTGAAGCCCTATTCGCACAGGATTAGTATTATCTCTGGACCTCTGGACCTGGATATTGTAATAATTGCAGAGAATGTCTGTGATCTTAATCCCATGAGAATCAGCCATGTCTGTAATTTGTAAAGTAAAAATTTCCCCGTAAATTACCTACCATATTTTGCAGAACACCGAGGTCCTGTGATGATAGTAGTCCCGTGCGACTCGGCATCTCTGTGGTTTGGCCAGGATTAGGTGGATCATATGTCATTTTTGCAAGGTTTTTGTTTCCTGTGCGCATTTCTATCTTTATCTTTCACGAAGAATGGAGGCTGCATTCATAATGTGCACCGTTATGAATTCCTGTGTGGCCACACGGATTACTTTCACTTTAGAATGAGCACCCATTTAGGAGCTAATAATACTAACGTCCTCTCAGTGGCTGCCAGCAATCAGCTGTTTGACTAGTTTTATTTGAAATAAAATTAAATCTAAATCTAACTGTACAGTTAACATGATTTGTGGGTGGAGAAGCGGCGAACAGACAATGCCAGCGTCCTCTCCCCACGTTGCTAGGCAATGTTTTTCAATACAATAAGTAAATATCAATACTATTTCTTAATGAAAAACATAACGACAGAACAGAACAATGACAAGCTCGCTAAAGTGGACGCTTATTGTCAGCTTCTCATGATAAATGAAATGCTCCTGATAAATGAAATCTGACTCCTGCCGCTGGTCTGTGTTCAGTTTTTAATCGTAGTGTCTGTTCTCTAACTGAACTAAATAATTTTTATTACGATAAAACAATCAAAACGATATCAATACATATGACTGATTATGATTTCATGCAGCTCTATAACGAAAAAATTAGGGCCGGGACTCGATTAAAAAAATGAATCTAATTAATTAGAGGCTTTGTAATTAATTAATCGAAATTAATCGCATTTTAATTGCATATAAATATTTGACCTGGAACAATGAGAAGTAGCCCAATTTTTCACATGGATTTTTAGCATACCATTGAATAATGACTGAATACATAAGCTTAATCAACAAAATATTGTTTATTTATTTCAGTCCAGCAGACCAGTGCAATGTTTGCCATTAAGTGTAGCAAAAGCATATTTGTGATATTTGAGGCTCGATGTGCTGCGGTGATACGCTAATTCCTTGTTGTATAGCAGGGGTGTCCAATCCTGCTCCTGTAGGGCCACTGTTCTGCTGAGTTAAGCTCTAACCCCAATTAAACACACCTGTACCAGCTCATTAAGGTCTTATTAGGCATACTAGAAACTTTAGCAGTGTATTGAGGCAAGCTGGAGCTAAACTCTGCAGGACGTCAGTGGCCCTCCAGGACCGACTTTGGATACCCCTGTTGTATAGCTTGCACACAACCATGCTCTTGTCGACGCTTCCATCATTTCGTTTTTTAAAACTAAATTTCCCATCCACGGGGCCAAGCAAAGCGGTCTCATCAGCTTCTTCGTTCATGTTCACTATGGTTTGTTGTTGTCATGGTTGTTGTCGTGACTCATGAGCGTTAGTTGGTGTTCCAGTATAATCGGTCCGTCAAAACTCCTTCATTGAAAAACGTTCCGCGGGGCAAAAATAAGTGCGATTAATTTTTTTATTTTTTTTTGCGTAATTAATTAACGCGTTAAAGTCCCGTAGTTAATTAATCTTAATTAACGCGTTAAAGTCCCGGCCCTAGAAAAAATATTTACAATTCTTGACATATTCGGGAGATAAGTCAGTAAATTTGAGTAAAATCGGCTTTGTCCCTAGATATTACTAATCCCGTTCGAATAGGGCTTGATTTGAACTCCTTTTTCAAATAGTGCAAAGACACCGGAAACTCAGTTCAATTAATTTCAGTAAGCTGACACTATGGTACCATGTGCATCAAAAGACATCCAATGTCTCTTCTAATTTTTCTCTGTCTCGCTTTTGCTTTTTCCACAGATTGAGGAGGAGATGTTGTCTCTGCAGAACGAGCGCTCTGAGCGAATCCGAGCTCTGCTCGAGCACCAAGCTCGAGAAATCGAGTCCTTTGACTCAGAGAGCATGCGTCTGGGCTTCAGTAACATGGCTTTGAGTGGAATCCCTGCTGAGGCCTACAATCAGGGTTACCCCAACCCTCCTTCCTCTGGCCCTGGGGGCTGGCCGTCCCGTCCTGTGCCGCGTTCGGGCAGTCAGTGGAGCCACGGCGTCCAAAACTCAGCCGCACCGCCCTCCTGGCGAAGCCAGAACAGTACGGCCGGGTTCAGCCGAGGGGAGCAAATCTCCAGCCGGGAGAGAGATCGAGAGAGGGATTTAGATGCAATGGGTGCCCGTGGTTTTCCGGGCTCTCGCTCCTCCGCCTCGTCTGCATCGTCATCGTCCTCGCATCATCACCTCCGCTACATACCGCAGCATTACCACCACCAGAGTACGCCACACCTGTACCGCGACAGCCGAGAGAGGGATTGGGGAGGTGTTGGAGTAGGAGGAGGAGGAGGAAGTGGTCACCACTCCTCTTCATCCTCCTCTCATGGCCACTCGCACCACATTTCTTCCCATGCCTCTTCCCAATCCCTTGCGCTCCTCCCTCCACCTCCTCCTCCTCCACCCATCTCACTTTCCTCATCTTCTCCCCAATCCTCCTCTTCCTCTTCCTCCTCTCAGAGTGGCTACGGCGGAAGGGGCGAGAGCCTGGCTGTGAGGGGCCCTAGCCTGATGGCTTTGAGAAACAGTCCAGGCCCTCTTCGGAGAACCGCCTCGGGCGGAGGTGCTGGTGGGTCAGGTGGAGATGGAGGTTTAAGTCGGAGTACATCAGTGACATCGCACATCTCCAACGGATCCCATCTCTCCTATTCGTAGAAAACCAGGCAGGAAGTTCAGAACATTTTGCGGGCTTTAGCAGGGGAGAAAAGCCCTAGCCTAGGAGGCGAGGAGGAGAAACCGTGTTTAGATTGTCACACCTTTACTTACAAGAAGATAGATCTCAGGGTTTCCAAGGGATAGTTATTCAGGAGGGCTCAGGGGTTCGATCGGGAACTGAAAAGAATGAGATTTACTGTTACAGGAGCAGAACGCTATACTGTTGAGTGTGTGGGAGGGAAAGGATGAAAATGACTTGGTGCCAATGCTGATTGGGCTCATCCTCGACTGGTCCTTTTTAGTTTAGTTTCATTTTATTTTAAACGGTCAGGCAGACCCACTGAATTCTGCTATTTCATGTCCAGGTATTTTCTTGCACGTCTAAAGGTTTAAGATTTGAATTTTTTACAGATATTATTTTATGTTTAAACCTGGATCATATTAAGCTGAATTCATTTAGTGCAATTCAATTCAAGGGTTTTATTTTTTTATCTTTGCCAAAAATGAAAAATCTATCGTTATTTACTCTCTCTCATGTTGTTTACAAACTCTAAAAAGCTTCTTTTTCCCCATAAAACAGAAAAGGAGAATTTTTGGGGGATCTTTAAGCAGCACTTTTGGATTTTCATGCGTCAGAGCCAAATGTAGTTCACTATGAAAAAGCATTATATGACAGGGAAAAAAAAGCTACTTTAAAGAGAAAGTTTACCCAAGAAAGGAAATACTTAATCACTTGCATGTCGCTCTAAACCTGTATGACTTTCTTTCTTCTGTGGAACATAACAGAAGATATTTTGATTAGTGTCCAAGTGTTAATGTCCATACATAGAAAGTCTATGTTTAATGTTCTTCAAGAAAGAAAGAGAGTCAGGATTGACATGACAGAATTTAAATTTGTACGCTCTTTCTAATATTCATTCGTGTTTTGCAGATAAATAGCAAAAAAATACAGGTTTGAAATGACATGAAGGGTGTGTGAATAATGGAAGACTTATTCATTGACTCTGAGCTTCTCTTGAGTTTGAGCCAGCTGAGTTTGAGCCTCCAGAGGATGAGTCCTACTTTTCGGTTTTACTGCTAACGGGAGCAGAGCGAGCGAGCGAGCGAGTCGGATGCAATAGAAGGTGCCGTAGCATGTGCAGAAACTTGTTGCAGGGAGACGAGGCGTAAACTGAGGAACTAAGAGGGTGATAAAACTGATGTTTGTGTAATTATGTAGATAGTACTAAAACAATACTAATAGAACATCTATGGGTTTTAAACTGTACATTTGTATTCGAGTCAAGGACGGAAGGCAGTTTTTTTTGTTTTTGTTTTTTTGTTTTAAAAGATTTTTGTATTCTGTATCCTTTTGTTTATTTTTGTAAAAGTCATACTGCCATCTAGAGGCTCAGCTGACCTAAAGCAACTCCGCCCACTGTCCTTATAAGGGCAAGCTGCCATTTAAGTTGCATTTGGTCTGTAATTCAGTGTCTGTTTTTAGCATAGGTGTGATAAGATTACTTTAAAAAAAGAGATTGAACCTGGCTAGGTGAATAAGCCATCTCCTTGACTATTAATGCACACTGTAAATATGATGTACATGTCAATAAGAGAGAGTTGGGTTACAAGTTTTTGTGCATGAGACTGATGTACAGAGACCATTTGTATACAAACATACACAATAGACATTTATATGACTTTGAGTATATATGTGTATAATACATCTCCTGTGGAAGGTTTGACTGGGAAAGTCGTCAGATTGTTTCCTGTTCAACACTTTTGATCTATATTGTTCTTATACAACGTGTGTGTATATACAAGCACTAACTCTTAATTAGGGTAATAATAATTTTGCTATGTGAATTACAAAGTGGGACATAAAAAATAGAAACTGTCATTATTACTACACCTACTACTGCCGCTGTAATATTTGTGTTGTACACTAATTTTTCTTTTTACGATGTTTTCCTTTTGTTTTTAAATTGTTTTTATTTTTTATCAATGCTTACCACTAGGTGGGGAAATGTTGGCAGTGTCACAGTGAGAATTTTGAGTCTCGTTTTAGATTTAAAAAATATTACAAAAGGACTACCTATCCCAGCATTCCTTGTTACATCTCAGGGTAGGAGTCTATTGTGCAGTGCGTTGTCAGGAGAGTAGTATTTTAGAGCCAGTATTAAACTTGTACAGAACATTTTAAGAGATTTTAGCTGTATAGAACATTTCTAGACGACTTTAAGGTGTCTCAAATACAACCCACCCCCCACCCCCATCTTTAACTCGGCAGGCTTTTCTCCCTCCATCTTATTTTCTGGAATGCATTACTTTTGTTTTTGCATTAAAAAAATTGTATGTATAAAAACGGACACAAGCTGTTTACATTGACAACCAAAATCTCCAGCATACCCTTGAGAACGTAGTGAAAGATGAAGCTAGATTTTGCCAGTAATGTTTTTTTTTTTTTCTTCTTTCGGGAAAAAAACCCTGAAATCGTTTGTGCTCCCACACTGCCAGCTCTCTTTAGACACCAGCGTTCACTCGGACTCGGATTCTCCCTCGGCCTCCTGAACCAAGGAGACATGCTGTACCTCACTTCCCTGTGCCTGGCCAATCACTTCTCGCTCCGTTTTCAGTGTTCCCTTCGAATTGCCCCCCTGCCCATCACCACATTCCCTTATGCCGTTCCTTGCTTAGTTACTAACATCTATGGACAGGAGAGGAGAAACAAATCCTCAGCCCATCTGTAACTCTGGGCTATCATGTAATGTGTTTACAGCAACACATGCTGGATTCTTATTAGTGTATCCTCTTTTAGGGGGTGTTTCAGTATCTGGTGGTAGAAACTTGAGGTAAATATATGAAATTACTGTCATCATCCTGCAGTGTTTGAAGGACTGGAGCTATAAGGGTTCAAAGACAATTGCGCTTGCAGATGTGTGGGAAAGTGTGTAGCCTGCGCTGAAATGTATTGCAAAATTGTAATGTGTGAAAGGCTGATGGAGAGCATGGTTGTTCAGGGAGCTCAGAAAAAAGGCCAAATTACATTCAGGTGAAATGATTACAGGAGAACTCTTTAACACATGGGCTATAGAACTTGTACAGAAAATGATTAACAAGTCATTAAAAAGGATACAAACAAAACAACCTTTCCTGTGTGATCTGTCTGAAATACACCATTTGTTTTCTAGCCTGTATCTGCAATGCACAACACCCTGGTGATGCTGAAGGTACAGAAAAGTCAGTTTCCATAGAGACAGAGGCCACACTAAGTGAAAATTACTGGTTGCTTATGAAAAAGCACATGTTTGTTCTGGTGTCTGGCTATTTTTAGTCCTAGTCTGAAAATTGATGGGATGTTTTGCAATAATTTTCTGTATGATTATTATTTTTTTATAACGGCATTGCGATTACATTTTCATCTAAAAATAGCTAAACGGATACAGTTCATACAAGATAGCCTAGTTCTCAGAATGGAAATTCTTCAGCATGTCTTGTGTGGAGCTCCTAACATTGTAAGAATGTTATCTAATGGTTACGTCTAGGTTTTATTTTTAATGACCAGTACCCTTCCCAGAACATTGCAGAGAGCCTTTTTATGTTATAACGGTAAGGATTTTCATCAAGCATAAACTATATTTTGTAAAATTAAAGAATGACTGGTATTGACATTAGTAATAATACAGCCTTGGATTACGTGTAGACGTAACTTGATGGTGATTGGTCAAATAATTTTAAACATTTTAGTTAAATTTATTTTTTATTAAAAAAAAGTGACTTATATTCGGACTTATTTAGGGATTAATGACCGACTGACTCTGTATTATCTCTTAAATGTGATTATATTTCGTAACCAGCTGTGAGCACTGTGTGTGGACAGATGGATGGAGTGACAGATCGACAGACCGTGAGACCGACCAAACTAACTTTTAATGTGCTTGGGAAGAAAAGAAATGCAGGCTATGTTTTCATTGCCGAACGGTTGATTTCATACCACCATCCTCAGTACCGTCAGTGACACACAGCTGATTTGGGGTCAGCCATGACACGTGATCATTTTGGTGACACCTAAAATAGAGCGCGCGTGCCAATTAAAGGGGAGGATTCCGTTGACGGCGTGAGCGCGTACAGGAAACATGACGTCAAGCGCCACGCTCTACTACAGAAGAGGGAAATAGAAACCTGGGAGAGAAATTTCAGGGAGCTCCGTCCAAATAGAAACGCTCGTTACCATGACCGAAGAAAATATCTTCTTGTTCGTCCCGAATTTGATCGGTGAGTCAATCGAAAGAGTTAACGAACGCGCATCGTCAGCGCGCGACAGAGACTTGCGCACATTTAACCGCGGCTGCAGGACAAAATATAGTTTCTTCGTTTAAAAACAAGTGTATATAAAGGTTCCAGATATTTTGTTTACAAATGCGTATAGTCTGTACGACTGTACTAGCGACCAGCCGGCATTATTGATGTTTTACAGCGGTTGTTTTGACTTCCTGCGGATGTTTGACATGATGCTAGGCTGTCACTGATCCATAAGACTAGAGTGAAGCTCATTTAATACAGCACATTCATCCACCAATGTTGTCAGTGTAATATAAAAGATTTAAAGTCGGCATAAAATATAAATTCACCCTATTTTATACATGCATATTGTATATCTTATTGTGAACCATTTAATCCGTGCACTTTAAACTTCAAACTTGCATTTCGGCGGCGGCCTCCACTTGAGTACAAGGTCCAAATCTGAAAATCAGTAATCAATATAACAATTTCCCCTCCCTCTTGCAGACATCCCTTCTCTCTCTGGTGACATGTTTTTTTGGCACGAGGGCGTGATGTCACTTACAGTTATTGCAAACCACAACAACAAAAATTATCACGATAATAGATAGAAAATCAGACAGTTTGAGAAGCCCTTTCACTATACATCACAATAGCGAGGAACAGACTATAGCAACTTCCGTGTCGTGCCGACTTTAATACGTAGTACCATGTAAACATGTGCACTTTTCCACACTTTTTTTCTTTTCCACACTTTTCAATAGGATATGCCCGTATTGTACTGGCACTGGTATCCTTCTTCTTGATGCCCTGCTGCCCGGGCCCGGCTGTGTTTTGTTACCTATTGAGTGCCCTGTTGGATGCCTTCGACGGACATGCAGCCCGTGCTCTTAATCAAGGTAATGATCTTCAGCTTTTTGTTGTACATTTATTCCTTTTTGTGATTTTTCTCACTATTTGTTCCCATCCCTGCCTCTTTTCTTAGGTACAAAGTTTGGTGCCATGCTGGACATGTTGACTGACCGTTGTGCCACCATGTGTTTGCTGGTGAATCTGGCACTGCTGTACCCATCCTACACTTTCCTGTTTCAGCTCAGCATGTGTCTAGACGTGGCCAGCCACTGGCTGCACTTGCACAGGTGTGTGAAACAACATATCTTTTGTCCAGGGCTACAAGTGCTGCAGGCATGAGATAATAAAACAAAACAAAAAAAGATTCATTTATGAACTTTAGGTTCCATTGCCCCAAGGTCGGTGTGTTTTTGCTTGAAATAAGGTCTGTGGTAGCCTGACAAACCAGACCCACATCAAGATGTTTGGTCTGGAAACTCACCATAGACAATCTCAATCCGAGGGGCGGGATAAACGGTTGTCTTTCAAACTCCCTCTGCACGCGATAGGATAGCGCTACACCAACCAGAGCAACGGAGGTGAAGCAGAGCTTGTTGATAGATTAAACATTCACCGTATCCGGTCGGCTAAACTCCGAACACATCTTCCCTTTTTAAGAATGACTTCAGTGCCGTTCTTTTCTCAGAGAAAAGCTTAACTCCAAGTCTTCCAGAGTCGCGGTCAAAGCTGATTAGAAAAACTGCCGCCGTTCGCCAGTTTCTGTGTTTACTAGAAGCATGCAAACGCAACTCGGCTGTCGTCCTTATGGCCCCGCCCACCGACTCTATACACGATGTGATTGGCCCGTCCAGATTGTGAGGAATACAGCTCAGAAGTGTATTGAGAGTTCCTAGATGACACTTGCGGGCAGATTAAATTTGCTGCCGCTAGGGTGTGTCTAGATTTCTAGGCTAGGTCTGTGGTTGACAAGCTCACGATATTTTAAACCTTTATACGACATAAAAAACATCAGTAATACCCCACACGTGATTTTTTTTTAAAAAAAAGCTTTTGTGTGTCGGGAAAAATGCAGTTGCAAACAAATATGTCATTAAGTGTCAGCATGCTAAACAGGAAAATGTTGTCTACTAAATTGTCTGCTTTTACAGCCTCGTTGTGTTTATAATCACGTTCTTTCAAACTTTTCTAACTCAAACTTTTCAGCGTGTAGATTTTAAATAACTGAAAGGGTTGTCAGACATTTAATGTTGACATTTGAAGTGGTGTGTTGCGGGGCGTGGCCACAAGGTTGGCACGGGGTGGCCACCCCAGATCGGATACTGATGGGTTATGTTGGGGCGTCGGCTTACATTTTAATATAGCTGATATTAAAAGCATTTTTTTTTGTACATATGAGTTAACATCTGCTGCCTAACATGTTTGACTATTATTCTGACATGTGTAACTAGATTAATATAATCAGTTACAGTAGTATACTGCATCGTACAGACTAGGCATCATTTCATTTGAGGTTCAGTATTTCCTGGAATTTCCCCCAAAATGCATTGTTTTATTGTTTGGTAATCAGTATCCTGGATTCCATATCGTTTTGATCACAATGAATAAATATATGCGTTTGTGTACAAATTAAGGAATCAATTTATTTTATTTTGAAAGTGTTTGTGTCTACCAGTAATCAACACTACAGCAAGGCCATTTTTCCTTGATTACTCCATTAATATGCTTACAAACATCATCATGCGCACGCACACATACAGACATGCGCATACACACTCAACCATTCTCTCTACACACTCATACACACACTAACAAACATACTTTTGCATACAATGCTAAAAACAGAGAAAACGATTATACTTTAAAGATTCTGACTCCTAGTCCGCAGACAAACTGTCACTTAAAATTATCGATTTTGTTACACGCTGAAGTGCTGTAAATGCTACGAAACATACCCATGGCCATGAAAAATACCCTTGTTTTAGAATGAATAACTCATTCTGTTATTCTGTAATACTGATAATATTGAGTGGACAGAATGAACTGATTGATTGTAATGTTGTTGTGGCTATATCAAGTTAATCTCCTTAACTGATTCAAATATTCATAATTAATCATAATGATTAATCATAATATTTAAAATTAATCAAATTTTTGTGGGCCTAAACATAGCCTAGAAATCTAGACGCACCCTAGCAGCAAATCTAATCTGCCGCAAGTATCGTCTAGCAACTCCCAATAAACTCCTGAGCTGTAAAAACCAAACTCTGGTCAGGCCAATCACATCGTGTATAGAGTCGGTGGGCGGGGCTTAACATAATGATGGCAGAGTTGTGTGCTACTTGAAAATAAAGAAGCTGGCGTATGGCGGTCTTTCGAATCAGCTTCAGACTTGGAGTTAAGCTTTTCTTTGAGGAAAGAACAAAGAAAAGCACTGAAGTCATTCTATGTTGTGCAGCTAAAGCCTGCATGACAGATCTGTCTTTGAAATGTGGTCTTTGACAGTTGGTCATCAAAGGTTACTCCAAGATTTCTGTCCAACTTTGAAGGGGTAATAATCAGAGGTGAACCCATCTGGATGGTGAAATCATGTTGTAGAGTTAGATTGGTAGGGAAGATGAGAGGCTTTACCAGGTTGAGCTGCAGGTGACGTTGTTTCATCTATGCTGAGATGTCCGCCAGATAGCTTGAGATTTGTGCTGCTACTATGCGAAAGAGATGTTGCACTGCGTGAGGAAAGTTGTCACACCAAATTACTGACTGGTTTTCGGACTTCCCAGTGTATATAGACTGGTTCCGTACACACACACACTCAAAACTATCATTTAGGAGATGACCTCCTGTATTTTAGAGTGGTTGTCACTTTTAAAACTTTACAGTGTTTATGCGGCCTAAAAGCTCTACCTGATATGTATGCAAAAGCAGTTGATTCAAGACTGTATAAGTCCTAGAAATGTCTCTATTTACAGATCATCTCACCCCAAACTGATACATGCCATTCATCAGACAGATCCTGGCATAGGCTACATAGTCATTTTGTCTAGACTGGCACTGATTGCTTGTGCAACCCCCGCAGAGCTCTCTTACGCACGCTACACTGTCTAATTGTTTATTATTTGATATCTGCTTTTATTGCAGTGAAATTGGCAAATGAAATGCGCCCCCATTATTAATATAAACAAACGATGGCAGTTTTATTGTATAATAAATGTTGGGCTAGATTAGAAACCACAATCTCTCGCATTTATTGGAAGAACTATTTATCTAGACACCCAGTATTAAAAAGCTACATTCACATTTTAACAATTTATATTAATATTTATTCAAATTAAAGGCATATGAATATTTTTTTTCCAATATCTACAAAAAACTTAAATAATCTTATATATTTTGTTGACTTGTTGTACTTACGTTATTCCAAATGTTTCCAAGAATGTTAAAATCCAGAGAAATAAGCAATTTAAACCAGGACACGAACTGTCCGTTTATCAATGACATCATACCCGTTACCCTCGATATCCGATTTCAATTTATTTAGTTGAAACCATGGAAACGAGTGCTGTGTTTACCATGCCTAATATCGATCTGGCTTACTGCAGTGTGCAACAAGTCAAAGTAGTCGGCAATGAACACAGAATGGCATTATAAAATAACCTTGAACACACTCTCATGCATCTAATGTATTGAACTCCCATGAAATCAAGGCGTCATCAAGCTACACCTTTGTTTTGAGTAAGCGTCCACTACCTGCAAAATTACATATTGTGCCTTCTAAAGATGCAGTAGGGAGTTTTTAGAAAATGTTGACTTAGCCTGAAAATTTGAACAAGCACAACTCGCAGGTCACTCCCCCTTGCTCTCTCTGCTGCTACAGCCCTCCCTCCACAGCTCCTCCTCACAGCAGGCTAGTACAGGGCTACCAGCGGATAAAGTTATGGCACATTCACTGATGAAACATCAACAACATTATTTACATTGACTATGGCGTGCCCATACTTTGACTTCAAACTTGGTCCTCAAAACATGTATTTTACAATACATGTAATGTAACTATATGACGTTGCACTATTTCTACAAGTAATAAATAGCTAGTGAGATAAACGGTAACTAGGGCTGTGCTATATATTGAAATATTGTAAATGTACATATCGCAATATGCATATCACAATGGCACACAATATCAGAATAATTTTAATAGGTATTTCAACATATAGCAGAGAAACGCCAGGGCATATGACTATTACTTATGTGACTTGATTGATGTTAAAAGAGTTACTAAATGCAAAAATTGCGAAAAACAACTCCTTGCAGCCCTGTCTGACCCTCGTCCACCCCTAGTTCAGGAGTCTTTGTTTACCTGGATGTTCTTGATGTTAAGGTTTAGGTTGACATAACTATATATTACCAAGTCAAGCAAAGAGGTTTTGGCGTTTTAAATATTCACATTAAATGTTTTGTTTGATTACATTGATGTTCAAATTGTATTGTCAGATTTGTGACAAACTTTTGTTGTAATGCTTTCTTTTTCCAGAAAGAATGTAAATCGCATAAATGGTATCATTCTCAGTTTAAAAAAAAAAAAAAATTAATGTAGATGAAATAGATTTTACACACTAATAGCAATATCGTATCGCATGTAGAATATCGCATTAGTTAACAAGGTGTTGCGTATCGCATTTTTCTTCAATATCGCACAGCCCTAACAGTAACGTTACAGTAAACAAGTAATTATTCTATCAATATGTAACGCTAAATAAGGTTACTAGTATTATCTCAGCAACATGGCAAGCTATTGAATCAATAGGTTTCAATAGTTGCTTTGCACAGTGCGTAAAAATTGTATCTGTATGTTATGCGACTAGAGTTTTGACACTGAGTCAATAGGCTATGATGAGGAATTCACTTCCTCCACCTCGGAAAAGCTGCTCCGATATTTATCCTTGTTTTATTTCGGGCTCTATCGGAATCTTTCTTTTTGTCTTTTTTCATCATCTGTCTTTTTCCGTTTACCCGTCTTTGTTATGAGTGCCACTCGAGGGATTGGCAGTTTGGATTGTTTGTCCGCCATAATAAGCAAAGCTGCGGCACACCGACCGGTAATCTTGAATTTGAAAGCATGTTCGCACTGTGCATGAAGCGCACTCGAGGTATGTGATCAGCGCACACAAGCATGATTGACACTGCTAAGACACTCCTCCTGGCTCTGATTGGTTGTTTCTTACCGGGAGCGGTGTATTTCTGCAAATGGCAATAGGACCACTAGGAGGAGCCAGAGGAGCCTGAATTATTATTATTATTATTATTATTATTTTTATTATTTTATTTTCCCCCCACAGATTATCTCTCATATTCTGACATGATGGGTTTAACAAATGTAAAAAAAAAAAAAAAAAAATTACAAAAATTGCCTACTGCAGCTTTAAGTAATAAAGAAATTTATTTTTCTTTTATTATATTTTATTCATATTTTTTAAAGTTCATTCAAATAGTTAGAAATGAACAAAAAAAATTTTTTTCTTCTCCTCTCAGGTATCTTAAGAGTATCAAATGGATCTCCACTGAGCTCTAGAATTGATTTATTTATTTTTTGCATTTTATAGTAAATGTACCTGCATAAATTATTGTTAAAGTCAATGATTCAATGATCTCCACAGACCCCTAGATTCCAGATTGTAGAATATTATTTAAAAATTTATTGCATTTAATTTAAGTACCTCTGTGACCTACATAAATCATGTTAGTAATATGGGTCTGTCTTTTTTTTTTCCTGTTCTTTTTTTATCCAGTTCCATGATGAAAGGAGCCACCAGCCACAAGACTATTGACCTCTCTGGCAACCCCATCTTACGACTCTACTACACATCCAGGGTAACATGCTCGCTCACACTATTCATTCACACAGTCAGGAACTCACATCAAAAGCCTAATTAGTTGTTCTTAAAGTATGCATATAAGTGAAGTAGTTCACATGTACTGGCTGTTCTGACATCAGTGTTTTTCCACAGCCGGTGCTGTTTTTCATGTGCATGGGGAATGAACTGTTCTTCTGTCTGCTTTACATAATGCACTACATCGAGGAACCGCAGGGTGAGTCTCGGCAGGCAGTCTTGCTTCATAATTTCACTGTTGTCCCTCTTTCCTTTTGGCAGGTTTATTCATTGAAGTGCTGTTGAATTAAAGGACACGTATGACATTTTACTGACAAATTGGTTGCATCACATGTTTTTGAAGGAAGTCTCTCTCTTTCTGTCCAGTGTGGCTGCAATGGCTGCTGGGAGTTTGCGGCGTGGTCTGTCTGCTGAAGTCTGGCATAAGTCTCCTCCACCTCATCACCGCCTCCCGCAACATGGCTGCTATCGACGTGGCTGACCGTGAGAGAGAGCGGAGCAAAGCACAGTGAGAGATGAGAGTAGACAGAAACCAAGAGATGAAGGCAGAGCGAAGATGATGAGCAGAAAAAGAGTTATGAAAACATAGGCCAGAACAGATGAGGATGAGATAATGGAAATCAATCATGGGACCTTGCAATGCCTCACTGAGCATATATATTTATTTGAATATAGATTATCAGTGGTATGAAATACCTTATACGTTTTATCCATATTCCTGTAGTTATAATAGTTTCCCATTGCTATCGATGGAACTAGCTGCACTATGAGTGTACCATATATATGTCATATTTGGGGTGTCATCATATTTTTTATGATTGTTTTATTTGTTCATTGAATAAAAATGCTTAATTCTAGTGTGATTTAGAATAGCTCTGCTGTTTAAAAGCAACATTTCCAAACACTGCGGAAAAGGCACATTCCACACTTCAACTGAAAGCCACTTGAGTGTTACTGTATTTGCTGTTTGTTTTACAATTAGGTGTGTGGTATTTAATTATTATTGAGCTGAACTGTGTGTATGTGAGCCTGTTTTTTATTATTAGACTCTTTGTTGCAGGTCTATCAAAGAACATTTATCTGTTTAAATATGAGTTTAAAGAGTGTAAAGCCATTATTATATTAGATAAGATGCTCTGACATTTTTGTCCACAGCCTTCTGAATGTATTATTGGGTTGTGGTAGACATACTGTTTTAGAGCTGTTGTTCTAAATGGTCAGAATCATGAGAGTTATATGATCAGGAAGAAATGTCCTTTTGTACTGTAACAGGTGATTTGACAATAAAGTTATCCTGACACCAAGATGCAGTTATTTATTTTTCAAATTACAACAGCAGTTGCTGATGATATTCCTGCCAAATACACAAAACGGTCCCCTTTACTATATGGTTTTCTTGTGTTGTGTTTCAAGAACATTTCATTAATCTAATGGTGTTTGTGTGGGTTTACAACCATGTTTAAAAATTGCCTTACGCTACAGGTGTAACGTTTTACATGAGTTGTCTAAACGTTTACGGAACGTTTTCTGAACAACCAAGCACAGCCTAAAACAAACGTATTTCCGTTCAAAATTGCGTCAACACGCAATCTAAGAGAGAGAAAATCGCACTGGGAACAAAAAACTAAATAAAAAATAGTTGGTAGTAAGTCTGAAATATGTTTTTAATCCCATTGGGCGCGTACAATTATTATCGGCAGTGATCTAGAGCCGCTTATTATTTACAGCAGCTGCGTCTGCGTACGTCTTTGCCTTTAAGGACCTGCGACATTTCTTCCCCCCCCATACGAACATCCAGTTGTCTACCAGCGCTAATCTTTGTGTTGTAGACAAGCGGCAACCTCCCGCGATCTCTCTTGAAGCCAATACGGAAGTAATGTAAACTGCAATTCATCAACTGGCCACTAGGGACAGGCTCCAGTAGGGAGCAGAATCTCATTGAGCCCCATGTTAAAATTCTCAACTTTAAAGCAGAAAAAAACATGTTTACAGCCTGGTACAAATTGTGGTTTTGGCTTATAAGGCTAATTTTGATCTTCATGACAACTGTGAGGGGGGTGAATTTTTTTATAACTCATTTGTTTACGTTATATAAAGCCTTAAAGTTCTGCATAATTAAGGGCGTGGTTACAGGTGGATAGCCATTTATCTGCTGTCTATAGTCATTGCGTCACCTCAGCTCCGTGCACATCCCGCCTTCTTGCCCATTTTCTGTTATCCGGGAGTGACACGAGATGACTCGCTCACAAGATGGCAACGCCCAGCTCACCCCTACTTTAAGCTTCAGAACGGCTTATCAGAATCCTATGGGTGACGTCACGGACACTTCGTCCATATTTTTTTACAGTCTATGGTTGTAGACTTAGGTTTTAGAGAAGAATGCGAATGGTTTCTTTTAACTGATCTCGATGTTTATGCTGTAATTTGCGTCGGCCGAAATCAAACGGCGAAGGGGCGCGAGAGGACGACACCGCGCTCGAGAGCATCGCGTAGAGGAGGGGACGAAGACACAGAGGGGGTGTTCACTCAAAATATACTATCCCTTTAAAACAAGGGGGACACGGCGGTGGGGGAGAGATAGCGGGGCAGAGAAGACGGGATAAAAAAAGAAAAGGAAGAAAGAGCGAGGGTGGGAGGGTGAGAGTATTGCAGGGAAAAAAAGGAAAAAATGTCATCCTCTCGATTGAAATGCCGAGGCGGAGTCATGGACGAGGACCGGTAAAGCGCTCGCCAGACACGAATGAGATTTAACGCAACGCCGAGGCTCGCGCAGATGCCGCTGGGGCCTGGATGAAGAATCTTATAATAAAAAAAGATGGAACTATTTTGCCAACGCCATGCTACCGCTGAGAGCAAATTAAACATTAAACTGCCATTTTAATTGTATGATCTTTGCATGAATTATTGCACAGCGGTCTAATTAACAAGGAAACATCAAATGCAGAAATTCATTTTATATTATATTTTAAGGATGGTAGGCCACTTTTATGTGACAACGTGGTGTTAAAAAAACAGGGACTGTGACTGACAGCTGTCATTTCTTAATTTTGGGGGGAATTTTTAAGTAAGGTGTATATTAATCTATGAGTGTCAGAGTGATATAAATTCTTTCACTTTTTAAATTTCAATAACATGTCGTTTTACATATGGTAGCTTTATATTTTCAATACAAAGCATTTACGTGATAAAATAGTGGAAGAAGTCGTTCATTGTGGGGAAAAATCTACTAGTTAATACAGCATCTGCATCTGTCTGTACTGTTCTACACGTCATGATGGATGCAGCCTGGAGTAATTTCCTCTTTCAGGTAAGACAATGATTATATGTCATAATGTTGATACCTATTTCCTTATTTGATTTAAATTCATGTCATAATAGTAAGCATGTCCATAATGGCACCAGTGTACTTTAATTCACAAGTTAGGGCAAAGAATGTTTAAAATCTGTGATTTTGCCCCTTCTCACAGCAAACTCCGCCTTCACAGTCCCAAACTGATGGGAGCCTCCAATCAGATCTTCTCCCTGAGCTCACGGATGCCACTCAGGACCCGCCCCCTGAGCACATAGCCCCGCCCCCATCCACAGTGGACACAGCAGCGCTGAATGAGGAGCCTGAACCGGGTGAGGGAGGGGCAAAAGAGGACGGTGGGAAGGGAGAGAACGAGGTTAGGCTGTTTGTAGTTGGTATTAGTTGGAGAATAATGTAAATGGCAAGAATGCCGATGGATCCATTTATTTGCGTAAGGTTAGAATATTATTGAGGATGCCTGCACGTTTTCTCTCTGCTACACTTGGGTTAAGGAAGTAAAAACACTCATTACTAAAAAATAAAATAAACCTTTAAAGTAGCACTAGGTAACTTTTCAACCTTCATAGTATATTTTTTAAGACTCTTGTGATGATAAATCAACTTACAATAGGTTGAATGACACGTCTGCCATAGCCTGATGGGGTCTGTATCGTTTTTAATCGTACTTTTAAACTTCGGGTTTCGGGTAGTAACCCGAGCACAAAAAGAACTACAAAATTTGACTGCTTTATGGCATATACGTCACTTCCACCAACACACACACTTCCTTAAATTCGGACGTGTGAGCCCAACTTTGTTCGTCGGATAATATAGTCATGTCCGAAGCAGCACAGACAAATAAGAAAGAAAAGGTTTTGTTGGAGGAAAGCAATAAGAGGAAACGAAAAAGTGCTGGGATTAAAGGCAGGACGAGGATCAAAATGTGACCAGCGTTTGCTCGTCGACGTGAGCTGAAGGAGGCGTGCCCGACCGATGCTGTCATGCTTATTACGGTGATTACCTACCACTCAAACATTGAACTGAAGTTTCATATAGATTCTGTAAAACGGTAACCAATAGACTACTATAATGACGCTGGCTTGTAAACGTGAGCATCGTGATAATTTGGCGTTTGAAAAAAATAAAACCCATGAAATTATATTCATGACATGCTGAAACATATGCCACTGACTGTACCTGGGATGAAGACATTTCACACGCGACGCCAGAAGAACTCGAACTCCTCTTGCAGTGTTCGGGGAACTGTTAGCGCTGCACCGACCCGCGGCGCCACTTTTATGAAGTTATTTGGCCCGCACCGCACCACTGTATATATTTTTACAACCCGCCCCGCACCCACGACCATTAAATAGACATACGGGGTCCGCGGGTTATGAGACGAGCCACGCATCACTAGTTCAGGGCTATCAGGGCTGTCATGTCAACAAATGCCACGCGATGGCATCCCCTGTTGTAGGATGACAGAGTTTACGACAGTAGTTGAGGACATTATTTTTTCCAAACTGTAGGGGGACCCCGAGAGCAAAAGTAGCCAAGTGCGGCTTTAATGACAGACCTGCGATGAGATTTTTAATCCATGGTATTTTTTTAATTATTGTGTTTAACAGTGGTACAAATCTACATTGCTCATGTTGAGTACAAAAATCGACACCAATCAGAGAGTCGAAAAAAAGCTGCTCCATATAGTTATTTAGCCCCGCCCACTCCCATGTTGCACTGCGATCTCACTGCGCTCTTAAATTATAGTTTTTTTTTAAATATATGCATATGTTGTTATAAATTTCAAAATATATAGTTCATACATATAGTCAACATTTGTAAATTAATAGTTTTATTATATTTCCCCATCATTTTTAATTCGATTATGCTGTTGTTTCATTAGAAGTTCTTTGCCCTAGTAAAGCTTTTAAGTACAAAAACTTTTTTTGTAGTGTAGTGATTCACCTCGCAGCTGATTGACTTGGTTCATGGCTTCTAACTCTTTAACAAAGACTATTTTGTATAAAAATGAATGGAAAAATGTTATTCTACAACCAGTGCTGCTGAAAAGGGGTGGACACTTGCACTATATCTGAAGAGAGATTTGCCATTCAGAGAAGTTGCTGTTGCCATGGACACAGCATCCAGGTTAAACCCAAACCAATGTCTTTATTGTTAACTAAAACTATTAAAAATCGGTATAGCAAATCTGTATTTAAAAAGTTATATAGAAATATAAAAGAAACTAAATTACAAAATCACATAAAAAAACTTACTAAAACTAAAAGGAAGATTGAAAATATAAAGATAGCTAATTCAGAATATTAATGAATACTATAACAGTATATAAATGATATTAAAATAACCATGTAATGAACTTGCGAAGTCTGGTTGTTCCGCAGGACGGGGCTACTTATACACTGTTGCTGCGGGTGTTTTTTGGGGGGAGGGGATAAAAATCACGCTCTAGATGTTAAAAATAGCTTCTGAGGGGTAACAATTGCATTTTATGGGATACGAACTGTGTTCCAGGGGATAGAAATCCTCCTCTGGCTGTAAAAATTAGCTTCTGAGGGGTAAAAAATTGCATTCTATGGGGTAAAAACAAGTGCTGGGGGTGAAAACTGTATTCCAGGGGATACAAATCCTGCTCTGGGTGTTGAAATTAGCTTCTGAGGGCGAAAAACTGCATTCTATTGGGTAAAAATCAAGTTCTGTGGGTAAAAACTCTTCCAGGGGATACAAATCCTGCTCTGAGTGTTAAAATTAGCTTCTGAGGGGTAAAAATCGAATTCTGGGGGGTAAAAAAAATCACGTTATGGGGTTAAAAATTGCTTCTGGCGTGTAAAAATGGTGTTCTAGGGGGAAAACTCAATTTTGGCGGGTACAAAAACTGCATTCTTGGAGATAAGAATAGCGTTCTGGGGGGTAGAAATCGAGTTTACTCCCAATAATGCAGTGTTTAGAGAGGAACCCCCCTGAACACCCCTGAACACGAATGGGCTAGTTTTGGCCATGATTGGGCAGGTTTTAAATTAAACCAGTTTTTTTGTTTCGTTACTTTTTTACTTCAAATCAAAGGTTTTTACGATATGCTGAAGCTGGTTGGTTTGGTTCAATTCTTAGAAGTCTGTACAGCAAATCTTTTTCTAATCCATTTGGTGAAAAAAAATCTAAACCCAAGAGAATGATAAAATACATAGATAAAGCATTTTTGCACTTTAGTGTGATGCATTAGTGCTAAAACGTTTCCAGTTTTTGTCAGTAAGCGGAGAGAAAGAAACTGCAGAATGAAATTGCCAATGTTTTTGAGTTCCATCCTAATCCTAACCTAGCCTAGCCTGTTTGCCACAAATAGAATACACCTCTGTATGCATACTTAAAGTGTCCTTTATCCATCTCTCTCTTTCTCTTTCCTAGTGAAGCCAGTAATGCGACCAGCCCGGCCTGCACACATCTGCTCCATATGTAATAAGCAGTTCAAGAACAGTTACAACCTGCGGCGTCACCAGTCTGTCCACACTGGAGTCAAGATGAAGGACAGAGCCGCTAGAGAAAAAATAGACGGAGGGAAGGCTGGAGCACGATTGGAAAGGCAGACCATCCCCCTTTCTCTCCTCCAGCTGTCTATACCTGCCTCCATACCCATGGCAGTCGACCCCATGGCCCATCCTTCCCCGATCGGCAATCAGCAGGTAGAAACAGTTGCTGTCTCTATCGCCCCGGCAACGGTTGCCATGACAGTGAACCAGCCCCTCCCTACTGCAGTGGTGGTTACTGGGACAATGGTGCAGGTTGGTTTGTGTCTTTCTTTGGTTAATACTTTTCATACCTTTGCTGCACTTCCATTGTTGTTGCTTTGACTTTCCCCCTGATGCCTCGAATCTCATTGCCTCTCTTTATCTCAGTGTTAAGCTATTAGACACTTTTCATCAATTAACAAATAGGGCCTTAAAAAAGTGAAATAAGGTGCTTAACAATTAGAAACGCTTGATTATATTCCAGTCATTTTATA
This sequence comes from Pseudorasbora parva, assembly GCF_024679245.1. Classification (NCBI taxonomy): domain Eukaryota; kingdom Metazoa; phylum Chordata; class Actinopteri; order Cypriniformes; family Gobionidae; genus Pseudorasbora; species Pseudorasbora parva. The sequence goes on from NC_090173.1 coordinate 24,452,131, forward strand.
TGAGGTTTGCTATTATCGTATCCAGTTTCGGTTATTCCAAGCCTTTAGGGTTGATAATTAATAATTTACCTTTCATGTCTCACGACACAAACACATGACATTTATGACTCTCAAATAGTAATGGGACACTAATGTGTATACTATTCATGGAAAGTGCCATTTAACATTATTTCATCATTATTTATCTCCTGTGATGAACTAAAATAGTCGGTTTCAAACGCTCTACCTCCAAATTCCCAAGACTGCAATAATCAGGCTAACGCGTCAGCAGTTGTGTAACATGGTCTCATACCTGCTCTCACCTCATTTGTTGAACGCTGTACAGTCAGTTGGTTAGTAGGTCAGCAAACATTGTGCTTGTTGTACCCAGAAGACACTGAAAGATTTGCTGTGGCTCAAAACACAAAAACGTCAGTGCCATAAAATTCTGTTTTGCTGTTTTTCAGGCTGCACCAAATAGCAACATCAATGACAACCTAAGTAATCCCACCCCGATTCAAATATCTATCCCAATAACAAACCCATTACCCATCAATCCAACTCCCACTCCTAATCCCAACCCCAATCCAGTCAGGAAGAACCATGCTTGTGAGGCATGCGGAAAGGCGTTCAGGGACGTGTACCATCTTAACCGGCATCGGTTGTCCCATTCGGATGAGAAGCCGTACTCCTGTCCAATCTGCCAGCAGCGGTTTAAGAGAAAGGATCGAATGAGTTATCATGTCCGTTCACACCAGGGAGGAGTGGAGAAACCGTACGTGTGTCCACACTGCGCCAAGGGCTTCTCACGGTAAGAGATTAAGCTTTGCTCAATTGCACGTTAGTTGCACAAACATACTTCATCCATCAGTGAGCTGAGATTATGAGGACATGCATTTTTAATGATTTCTGTAAACACATGCAGATGGGGTATAAACAAGAACAAACTGTTTATCAGGCCAATCCACAGCAGGTTTCAACCGTGAGCATTATACTGCAGTTCTGACAGTGGTCGAGGACTCTTGAGTGTTGCCGTTTAACTGAAAGCTATGGAGAGATGCCCTAATTACTAATCTGAGACTGAAAATGGGTTAGAGATGAGGAATAAAAGACCTCTTGTCTGTATTTATCAATCTGTTTCATATATTTTGACACACATGTACATCCATATGCAGAACTTCAATAAATTGAGCCAATAGTAAAAAAAATATATATATATTTAGCCTGGTCGATTTTGTTTATTTTTTACTGGCCATGAGGCCTATATGAAGTTGATTAAAAAATGAGGGCAAAGACGCTTAACAAATCTTATATATTTATTACTTAACATTATATATTTAATATACTGTTAAATAATAAATATATAATATTTCTAATTTTATAAAATAGATTTCTAGATCACAGGAATAAATTAAATTTTATAATATATTAAAGTGTTGGTTAACCCAAAAATGAAATTTCTGTAATTAATTACTTACCCTAATGTTGTTCGACACCCGTAAAAACCTCCGTTCATCTTCGGAACACAAATGAAGATATTTTTGCTAAAATCCGATGGCTCAGAAAGGCCTTCAATGACACCAATGTCATTTAACTCTCTCAAGACCCATAAAGGCACTAAAGACTAAATAAAGACATGTATGATTCGGATTGCCAAAGTCATGTGATTTCAGCAATACGAATCATGAATCAATACGCTGATTCATAACGGTTCAAAACATTTTTTTGCGCACAAAAACTATTCTTGTTGCTTCATTGTAGTGCCACTAACTTTTAACGACGCCTTTAGTGCCTTTATGGGTCTTGAGAGAGGAAATTACAGCCTTTCTAAGCCATCGGATTTCAACAAAAATATCCTAATTTGTGTCTAAAGATGAACGGAGGTCTTATGGGTGTCGAACGACATTAGGGTAAGTAATTAAAGTAATCACCCAAAAATGAAATTGATGTCATTAACTCCTCACCCTAATGTCGTTCCACACCCGTAAGACCTCTGTTCATCTTCAGAACACAGTTTAAGATATTTTATATTTTAGTACCAGAGCATATGCAGTCTATGCACACTTTACTGTCCATGTCCAGAAAGGGAATAAAAACATCATCACAGTAGCCCACATGTGACATCAGTTGGTTCATTTGAATCTCTTGAAGCATCGAAAATACATTTTGGTCCAATCTTCAATCAATAACAACCGCCTTCCCTCAGTTAGAGCATTGAAGATGGGTCAAAGCTGAGCCAGCCAGGATAACCAAGGAATGGCTCTGTAAGAAGCATATCAAGGTTCTGGCGTGGCCTAGCCAGTCTCCAGACCTAAACCCAATAGAGAATCTTTGGAGGGAGCTCAAAGTCTGTGTTTCTCAGCGACTGGCCAGAAACCTGACTAATCTAGAGAAGAGCTGTGTGGAGGAGTGGGCCAAAATCCCTCCTGCAGTATGTGCAAACCTGGTGAAAAACTACAGGAAATGTTTGACCTCTATAATTGCAAACACAGGCTACGGTACCAAATATTAACATTGATTTTCTCAAGTGTTCAAATACTTATTTGCAGCTGTATCATACAAATAGTTAAAAAATCATACATTGTGATTTTTGGATTTTTTTCTCACAGTGGACATGCACCTACGATGACAATTTCAGACCGCTCCATGATTTCTAAGTGGAAGAACTTGCAAAATAGCAGAGTGTTCAAATACTTATTTTCCTCAGTATATATATATATATATATATATATATATATATATATATATATATATATATATATAACTGTTTTGCTGTATTTTTCAAATAAATGCAGCAATGTTGAGTATGAGAGACTTCTTTTAAAGACATTTAAAAAAATTGTACTACGCCCAAACTTAAATGGTCTTATTTTAACGATCTGAGCACATGGTCTGAAGCATATGGCACAGGTGCCCTTAAGGTGTGTCCGATTCCACTTTTGCTAGTATAACGAGGGAAAAACGGTCTGCACACCAGGCACATGGTCTAAAAGGGGTTGTACGTAGTCTGTTAATGACTCATGGCATAGGTGTGTTTTGGGCATCTTGTGCAATAAACCAATCAGAGTCTCATCTCCCATTCCCTTTAAAAGCCAGTTGCACTTGCAGTATGGCAGATTCACAATTTACATGGCCGAATTTCTCCAAATCTACATATTTTATACACAACATTATTTTATATATAATTTATTATAATAAATTGTTTTTATGTATAACTATAGTTCCTGCATTTCATCTGATAAAACGCAATGCTTGCAACTCTGAGGTCACAGATTCGGTCACAGATGTACTTTTGAATGCAATTTGGTTTAGGTAAAAACAATATACTGTATGTACATAATTAATGGAAACTACTGTACAAGCCATGTCTTCCTGCTGTTTTAAAGGAGCCCTGATGGTACAGATAGATCTCTGCTGACTCCACTAGTTCACATGGAGATGAAATGCAGCATGCACACAAATGCTCAAGGGCCTCTGCTGGTTACTGTGGTTTTGTGTATATTGTATTCTTTGGTTGAGCCCTCTCTCTGTCTCCACCAGGCCTGACCATCTTAACAGTCATGTGCGACAGGTGCACTCCACAGAAAGACCCTTCAAATGTCCGGTAATACAGCTCTACTCTTCCTCTCTCTCTCTTTTTCTTTCTTTTACTCTTTATCACTGTCTTTAACTTCATCTTGTTCTGTGAATTGCCTTTGATTACCTCTAAAAATAATTTGAATAACTTCTTCAGAGGGTAAAACAAAGACAAGTGTTCATTTTTAAAACTTTCTATTCATCAAATAATCCTGAAAAAAAGCGTATTATTATTATTAAATTATCTCCTATTATCTATTATTATTATCATCTATTTATTGAACAAAACACTTTTGTGAATGTGTATCTTTAACTATGCTGTAATATAAACTACTGTTCAAAAGTGTGAGGTCAGTTCAATTGTCATATCTTATTTTCACCAAGGCTGCATTTATATGACCGGTTATACAGTAAAAATTGTATTATTGTAAAACAATATTACATTATACTAAAATTTAAAATAAAATTTTAAGGATTCATTTCATAAAAGAATCCTAAAAAATATATATCACAGTTTCCACAAAAATATTAAAGGGATAGTTAACCCAAAAATGAAAATCAGCCCATGATTTACTCACCCTCAAGTCATCCTAGGTGTATATGACGTTATATTCTTAAGAAGTTATATTAAAAATGTCCCGACCCTTCCAAGCTTTATAAAGGCAGAAAATAGCTATTTCTGTTTTGAAGTCCATAAAAGATTACAGTTTTGTAAAGTTTTAAATATGGATATGTTTCTTACACTAACGCATTTCTTCACTTCAGAAAGTCTTCAATAACCCCCGGAGCAGTGTGGATTACTTTTTATCATGGATAGATGCACTTTTATGGACTTCAAAACAGAAACAGTCATTCACTGCCATTATAAAGCTTGAAAGAGCCAGGACATTTGATTGTATTTGTAATTTTTATTTTTGGGTGAACTATCCCTTTAAGCAGCACAAATGTATAGAGGGTATGCATCGACATCACTTTCCTGCCGGAACACGCCCCCTCAGCCGGGGCTGGGTGGCAGAAGAGCTGCTGCCTGACTGGAGTTAATAGAGGAAAACGTGAGTAGAGCAAACGATTATCAGTTTAAACTAAAGGTTGGTCTCGATATAGTGTTCCTTACAACTTACCAAAAATTCAGTAATCCATGGATAATGACATGAATATTTATAACTGTCAGTCATCACATTTTTCGTGTGAATCCCGCATGTAATGTTATATGCGGATGGGTCAGTGCATTGAAGCGTGTGTGTGGTAATGCACTTTATAATCACTAAAAGCTGTCACTCATTCAATAAACACAATCTCACAAAGTTCCGCTATATAAATCAGTGAAGCTGAGATATAATGAATCTCTTATTTTCACAATGTCTGCACTTACAGAGGATTGGCGCGCGTGTTAACTGAACTCAGCGCCTGGACAAACGCTCGAGCGGTGAGTGGATTCCAAATTCAACACCTCTGATTGGCCAACTGTGTTGTAGAAATATACGAACATGTCCGTGATTGGCTACATTACTCACCGAAGCGAAAACACATTGGAGATGTAATCATTTGACGAGTACAAATACAGATACACACTGGATCTTTTGCTAGCTCCTTTTCGCTATTACCTTATTACAATTTCTTACAGAGGTTATATATCCTAGAGCAGTTATGGGCAGCTTTTCCCTCTAAAAGCAGAAGCAGGTGGCAGTGGTTTGAGTGAGAAAAGTACACGCTTTTATCAAATCCGTCTCGAGGTCGGTACAGCGATGTCCATGGGGTCCGTGGACAAGCCTCCCCCTAACCCCCCTTTGGCGCCGGGCCTGGTTTTGTGTGTTTTTGCTGCATTCATGATGTAAACCAATGCTGCCTCTCAGTCTTTTTGCCACTCAGTGGGGCGTAATCGCATTCGCTCCAGCTGGCAGTGACGTCACATGCATTCCCTCTATTCAACATTGACAATACCGGTAATTTAAAAAAATCAGTGCGTTTACATGCACCCACATAATGCGATGGAATGGATTTTTGCAATATTGCGATTAAACTTTGCCTCATATAAACACAATAATTTGGTTAAAATAATTCCATTTAAGATCATAATTGCAGTAAGCATTATAGCATTAACATACGTGGAGTTTTCTTTCCTCCAAATCACTTATCTTCATCCATATGGTTCATTCGCATACTGCGAATTTCGACCCCCTGCCAAATTATCCCTAGTTGAAGTCGCTACCTGATTGCCTAATCCTAACCCCACCCCTAGTCCTAACCCCTCCCCCACACCTACTGCTAATCCTACCAATACTAGGGGGGGGTAATAATCTGGCAGGGGGGCAGAATTCGGCACAACACTTGGCATTGCGATGTGCATCGCAGGGACGATTAATATCCAGTATGTCCATAAAAATGTATTTCGAATTTGATGTCAGCCATAATGTATAATGTATACCTGTCTTAGTATGGTATCATTTATAAGCGAATAATCATAATAATAGAAATTACTTGTAAACTGAGTGAATAGTTCTGCTTGTCATGTAACGTTAAACATCTTTCTGCGATTAAGACCTTACTCGGATTATTAGAAATAATATCATTATTGCTGCACATGTAAATGTAGTCATTGTTTCTCGGGGACCAAATCTTAAAAACACCAGAGACTGGAGTAATGATGCTGAAAATTCAGCTTTGAATCACAGGAATAAATTACATTTATATATATATATTTATATTTCACAATATCATTGTTTTTTTTATCAAATAAATGCAGCCTGGGAAAGCCTTGGACCAGAATTATTCTTTTCAATCATCCTGCCTGGATCCCAGGCCATTTTATTGCAGTATTGGAGAGTTCTTGCATGTGCTTTTCTGCTCATATGTGTGTAGACGTGTATGTGGGCTGCAGCCATATGTGTCTGGCAGTGTGTGAGTCGAGGATGAGTCATGATGTCCGTGATGAAGGGGATAGGGATAGAGCTGGAATACCTTAATGAAGATTGAGTTTGATGAACCGTGTTGTTTGTTTGTGCAGACCTGCGAATCCGCTTTCGCTACTAAAGACCGGTTACGAGCTCATATGATCAGACACGAGGACAAGGTTCCCTGCCACATCTGTGGCAAACTTCTCTCCCCTGCTTACATCACAGATCACATGAGGGTCCACAACCAATCACAGCATCACGTCTGCCACCTCTGCAACCGCAGTAAGTTTCATTGATTATTTAATATGTGGTTACCTTTTATTATCGATTTATTCTGCAAAACACTTTTGTGAATGTTTATCTTTAAATATGATGTAACACTGCTGTGCAAAAGTTTGGGGTCAGTAACAATTATTTTTGTGTGTGAAAGAAGTCTCTTATTCTTACTAAGGCTGCATTTATTTGAGTATATCATCAGAAAATTTAAATGAAAGAATATTGTGCAATTTAAATGAACCGTTTTCTATTTAAAGGTGCACTATGTAGGATTTTTACAGTAAAATATTTAAAAACCACCAGGCCAGTATTATATTTTTTTTTCGGTTGAGTTCTTACAATATCCCAAATATTTCCAAGTAATTGATACTCTTAAGAAAATTGCTATTTTTACCAAGGAACCGGGACGTCTGAGGGAGTCGCCTGTCAATTGCGTCATATCTGCGTTACCCTCGGTTTACGGTTTTATTTGGCAGGAGTGCTTTACTCTGCAGTGTACAACAAGTGTCACAGCAGCCGCCGAGCGAACACACAGAGTAACGTCATAACATCATTTTAAACAGACTTAAAGGTATCTAATATGATAAACAGAGCTGCGTTACCTCGAAACTGCAAAAATGTGATATGTTTAGGATTCCTTGCTGAATTGAAGGTTAAAAAAAATCAGCATTTATTTGAAATATAAATTTTGGTAGTTTTGTAATATTGTAAAAAAAAAAAAAAAGTCACTTTTGTCAATGTCCATGCTGAATAAAAGTTTTTTTTTATTACTTTTTTTTTTATCTTACTGACCTCAAACTTTTAAATGGTAGTGTAAACATCAATAATTGATAAATTCAGTAACTGGTTTGACAAATTCACCAAATAATGTACTTTGAATTTGTCTGATTTTAGTGAGTTTATTAAAAACAACTCAGTCATTTGTGTAATTTTTTTGCATGCAGCCAATGGCATCTCAAAAGAAAGACGTGCTGACTATTTAGTGTCTTTCTGTTATTTCAGGATTTTCATCCCATCACATTTAATTCAGACATTAACTTCTGTTAATTCACAATTTAATACATAATATTTTACTATGGCTTTGTAGAATGCATCATGTGGTTTCTTACTCTTTGGCTCAAATGACTCTTATGATCCGATCCTTTTAGTGAATCATTTAAAAAGATTTTCAAATGTTCTATACTCTATCAGGAAAGTTTTAAATAAAAATTAAACTGCAAAACTTTTATAATGGACCAGGTTAGAAGGTTCCCTGTATAATTTATAGCACTGAGAATGTGACAACAATTTTTTTTGATATAAATCATTCTTGTTTGACCCTAGGTTTCACCACACTGACGTACTTGCGAGTCCACGCTCAGAAGCACCATGGGCAAGAGTGGAAGGAGAGTGGGGTCGGCCGTGGCTCAGGCCCAGGTGGGGTGCTGTTATGCCAGCTGTGTGGGGTGCACTGTAAAACACCCACGCAGCTGCAGGGTCACATGGCCACGCACGCCAACCAAACAGACCCCAACATCCCGTGCCCCATCAGCAGCAGCAGCAGTTCAGTGCCGACAGTGGACACAGCCACTTCTGTTTCCAGCTCTCCGGTCACTGTTGGGCTGCTGGTGACTGACTGCTCCAGCATTGCTCCTCAGAGCCACAGCTAGCCAACAGCACACCGCGAGGAGAGAGGGTGGGGTGGGTGAAGCGGGGTTAACGGGTGGGAGAGAGAAATGTGAAAGGATGGGCCTACACTGGACAGGTGAGCAAAGGAACTGGATTGATATCCCCTGAAATCCCCATTTGGTGTTAATTTGCGTTAATTTGATAAACAATTCAGTAAACACTAGACTGGGTAAGCCCAGTCTGATCTGCCAGGGATTTGATTTTGATTTTGAGTCTGGAAACCTGTACATTCATTTCTACTACTTCTGTTACACTTTTCCGGGAACCAATCACAGACTTGCTTATCCACCTGAGCAACAAGACCACGCCCCCTTTTTTGCTTGTTCTTGTGGGCGGAGGGTTAGTCAACAAACGGTTTTAGTGACGTCATTACATCCCTGCACTTGCTGCTGTAGTCCAAACCGGCCGTTCGCTGTAGGCTTTGAAAGGGAACTTCTGTTAAATAAAATATCTCGCTTGGCATTGAACTTTGAGCTTTATAATTTTACAGGTATTATTTATGCTCTAACAGCAACATTACACACTAACTAAAGTTTGAAAGATGGAATCGCGAAGAATGGGACCTTTAAATTGAGCTTGGTCTGGTGATAGCCAGACAAAGAAAACTCAGCAATATTGTGAAATATTATTAGAATCTAAAAATGTTCTATTTGAAGAAAATAAATTATTACTTAATTTTGGTCAAAATTATGAAAAATAATATATATATATTTTAACTATATGGTAAATGATTATAAATCTGTTTTTGTCATTTATATTGTACCAACTTTTGATGTAATTTGTTAATTAATATAGAAATTTAATTGTATTCTCACTCTAGGCAGCCATGGAAATGCCAACACAAAGATCGCCATGGAAACCTACCCGTTACCCCTCCCGTCCACCTCAAGTCTTGCTGCCACTGTACAAGACATGAACGACTCTCCTCAAAATAAGTGTGACTTTTGAACGAACTCAAGAAGCATGACCCCGCTTCAGATTCACTTTTATGTGCAGACCAAACAGCAAGTCTCACTGGATTGCTTTTCCTTCATATCCTTTGATCTGGTCTGATGGGTACAGTGGTGTTTTGACGAAAAGCCAGTGAAGATCTGATAAACGTGTCGCTACATTTTCCTGCAAAGTCCCATTGGAGAGATCACTGGTTTTAAATGTAGGCTTTTAATATGTGCTGTCCCAGTTCATTATTTAAAAAAAATCCAATGTTGGGGAATGTAGAACACGGAGAGGAAGTGACACATTATACTGTACATCCCAAACATTCCCTTATATTATACTGGCTCATGATCTTAAAGTTCAGGAAGAGATACATTTTATAAATGAATTCCATCATAAATGATCTTGACATGAATGACAACATTGAAGGGGATCAAATATAGTGCCATTTCCTCTCATTTAAACGTGGTCACAAGGGAAAAAATATTTATATTTGCAATGTACATTTTATGAATACTAAAAATGTGTCTATTGTTCATTGCCTCCTTTGATATTTTTCTCATTGAACTTGATTCTTGTTTTTTTTGTTTTGTTTTTTTGGACTAAAGACATTTAAAAAATGTAACTATGTTGATTATATTGAATAAGATCCGTAACCTATGTTTCCAGTTCGGTTTGTGTTGATGCTTGTTTAACGCCAATATGTGTTGGTGTCGCTGTGCTCTTATCCTAATTAATCTCTGTATAATGAACATGCACCTAATTATACTGAATTTAACTATCACAGTTTCGCTTGCTTTATTGAGATATCGTGGTGCATTTATCCATTTGAATCAAAGTTGCTATAGTGATAGAAATGTAAAATGTATTCTTTTAAAAAGATAAGAGGATGGGTTTTTTTTTCACAGTCCACGGCATAATACCATATTTTTGTGATGTTAACTATCAGATATCTTAGGAAAACTATATAGTACAAAATAATAAATATAACACAAAACATTGCTGGTTTTTGAAACATCAAATGCATGTACCACCCAACCAATGGGTCATACAATGTTTCATATGTTTAGCTTCAGTTTTTATTTTTAAGGAACTATATTAGAATGACAAATATCGCCCAAGCTTTTGCAGTCCTGTGTAAAATACAATATAAAAGGTGCGAAATTAAAATCAACAAAGATATAAACATAATAAGAACTTAATCAATTGCATGTTACAAATTTAGAACACTATACACTTAAATTATCAAATATATTGGGGCCTAATAGCATGGCAGAAAAAAAATCAAATATTTCCCAGTGTCTTAAATGATGGTAAACCAATACAGTTTTCAGAAGGTAGCACCTGCTATCAACTATCTTAAAAATAAAACAGAAAGAAAGAAAGAAAGAAAGAAAGAAAGAAAGAAAGAAAGAAAGAAAGAAAGAAAGAAAGAAAGAAAGAAAGAAAGAAAGAAAGAAGGATTTAACCGACTTAAAAGTTCTACAAAAGCTCTGTAAAGTGTACTCTATTAATGTACGGCGCAGTGAGTGTTTTATTGACACAGGGCAAGAGTGAACGGTTGAACTGCGTCCCTCGCATTGTTTACACCGGTGGTCCTCCCCTCCCCCATACACTCATCCCTCCTTTCTTTCACTCCATCCCCCTCTCTCAACTCCTCCTTCTCCCTCTCTACCGCTATTTCCAACAGCTGATTTCCAGACTAGAGAGAGAGAAACACGGCGAGACAGTTCAGGTTTGGGATCAGCAGCAGAAGGATTGTAAGCGAGTAGAAATGCAGGGAGAGCGCTGCGATCCGCAGCATCCGTCATGAAGATTTGAGCTCCGCCGCCGCCGCCGCTGCCATCAGCTCCGAGAGGTTAGCCGCTGTGCTAAAGCTAACTTTTTACAACAACTGTAGCCAATAAACATACATTATCAGCCTTCAACGGGAGCCACGTCTTGCGTTTCCCTTTCTGTATGCATTATGCGGGTTTATATTCACTTTGTGCTATTATTTTCGCTCTAAAGGCATCATTTGCGCATATAAACATCATATATAGGTCACGGAGCAGATTAATTAGCCAGCTAGCCAGATGTAACAGCTGGTGAGGTCGTGTTAGCTACATTTATTATTAGAGCTAACCAGCTCGATTGCATTATAAAATGCATAAAACTAAACAAAACATATAGAAGATTGAGATATCTGTTTGCAGGTTACTGTAGTGGCTTATAGCAGCTTAAATATCAACCTTGTAGCGAGTTGTGTGAGTGCAGTGTAGCTTGTTAGCTTAGATATATGGAGGAAAGATCAGCTTGCGAACAAAGATGAGGACTGATGGTAAACTCTCCAGACGTGTTGCAAGCACATTTGTAGTTTTTTTTGTTTTTTTGCATGCTATTTAAACTGATATCGCGATAAAGTTGCTGTCAGGCCATTGACCGAGCACATGATTAAAGTACATCAACCTTTGGCATGCATTTGGTCTTGGTTTCTGACTGAGTGATCTGCGCTGTAGCAATGCGGCTGCACTGCATCTGAACACTGACTCAAAGAGACAACTTGTTGTATTGCCTAATATTACATTTAATGTTTTATTAATAGTTCTTCATCGTAACCTAATTCATTTGGGGCTGGTTATATGTTGAGGAAGTGACGTATTTGCACTAACATACTACCGTTGACTGTTCAAACCATGATGTTGAAAGGAATAGTTTTACACTTATATAGTTCATACACTTAAGCTTAAAAATATCTAAAAAATATTCGGTCATTACACACATCGTGTCATTGCAAAGTATTGTGAGGCCATTAATGTTAAGCCCCAAAAATGACAAAAACACCTTAGAAGTGGTCTATACAACTTGTACACTATATTCCAAGTCTTCTGAAGGCATATGCCAACTTAGTGTGAGGAACAAGCTAAATTAAATAGCATCATTTACTGGGGTACAATACCATTAATATTATAATTACTAAAAATTATATTAGATACCCCACCCGTATGAAACTAGCAATGTTTCATATTACAGCATATTTGAAACTTGAAACGCCTCAGTGGATGTAAAGAATTTTAGCAAATAATGCCTATTTTGTTTCATTTATATTACATAAAAAACTACAGGTCTTTAACTATTAAGTAAATGATATTGAGTTTTTTTGTTGTCAGTTATGTCACTTAGAAATTTTAAATCCATTAGAAATTTTACCAACCAACTGACGGGAGTGTAGTTCATTAATTTAAAGGCATTTTTCCTCCCAGAATTTGTTGTTAAGCATACTGACTCTTCCCTTTGAAGAACAAAAAAAATACATTTTAAATACTGTTGGTAACCAAACAGTTTATGTCCCCATTGGCTTCTATTGTGTGGACAAAAAAAAAAAAAAATACAAAGTCACTGGGAAATCAGAATTGCTTGGTTATCAACAGTCTTCAAAATATCATTGTTTGTGTTCAGCAAAAGAAAGAAATGAATGGTTTTGGAACAATGTAAATTACATTTTTTTTTTTTTGGTGGACCATCCCTTTAATGACTTTCTCACCTATGTTTGTTCTAATATAGGATGGCGTTCCATGGATCCACTCGGCCGACAGTGTGTGGTAACTTGTTCCCTGGATCAGATTTAGGCCACAAGTATTTTTGTGTCAACACCACAACCGGCACTACCTCAACGGGCCTCAGTGCAACATCAAATCCGACTGGACCCAACGCACCTGCTGGGACTCCCAGACACCCAGCATCTCTCGGGGGCAGCGCAGGCGGAGGGGCGGCCATCCCGCAACCTCACAGTAACCCAGCAAGTGAGGTTCCAAGCCCTGCAGAAATGGAGCCTGATCGACCTATCGGTTATGGTGCATTTGGGGTGGTCTGGTAAGTTCTGTTGTCATCCCAACACACTGATTTATGACAGCTCAATGTCCATGTAGACAAGTTTTTGAAAGAAGTTTTGAAGAATTAAAATGTGATTTAAAATCGTATTTAACCCAATACTTTTCAACAATGGTTTTATACATTTCACGCTCAGATTTTCTTAAATAATGTTACTGTCTGGCTACTCTGTTGCATTGCTTTGGTAGGTCTGTGACGGACCCTCGAGATGGGCGTAAGGTGGCTCTGAAGAAAATGCCGAATGTCTTCCAGAACCTGGTCTCCTGCAAACGCGTGTTCAGGGAACTCCGGATGCTGTGTTTCTTTAAACATGACAACGTAAGTTTTGTGGTCTAAAAAAGGGAATTATGCGTGCATTGATCGATTGAGTGAGTTTTAGAATTTGATTGCATGTTTTTTTGTTTTTTTTTAATAATGGGTGTTTTCTTTGGCAGGTGCTGTCTGCCCTTGACATTCTCCAACCTCCACAAATCGACTGCTTTGAGGAGATGTATCCTTCAGACCCACATTTCGTCTAAATCCGTTCCCCTCTGAAACTTCACTTTATTATTTATTTCTGTTCATGCCTATGTAAGAAGAGGGTTAAGTAACGGGTGTTTCCATTAGTACTGGGTGACTGTATATATTATGTTCCAACTTGTATATTGTTATAACACAGTAGATGTATTTGCATTCTATCACTAGCTATGTTGCCATCCAAAATTGCGAATTTGACGCGTGCAAAATTGAAATATTGCATAAACATTTCTGAATAAAGCAGCGTTTTCATTCCATGTGTTCAAGAAAACAAAACTGCCACTTCCTGGGAAATTGCCGCAGGCTATCTGTGTGGTTCCACTGTGGCTCTTTTCATCTCAAATCATAAATGACTTTAGTCTCAGAGCGCACAGACGGAACGCAATAAACGTGGTCATGTTATCTTGCATTCGGATGCCTGGTGTTGGGGAATGCTATTGTGTGAGACTCTTCTGGGAGGTCATTATGCCAAATCATTTTAATAACAGACTTTTGGCTCAAGCAATTCAGAATGATCAAACTAGCATTTGGGATGCTGTTCAATGAAATTGCTCCCCTGAGTCGTCTAGTCATCTAATAACATTCGCTGTTGAGGAAAAGTCAAGTTTTTGTTGTGCATTGAAGGATTTATTGGGTAAATGTTTTTTCATTCTAGTTTATCTGTATGTCTTACCGGATAATAAATCTTTATATATATATATATATATATATATATATATATATATATATATATATATATATATATATATATATGCACATTTTTAGAATCCACATCTTCAATCCAGCCTTTTTTTATGTGTTATCTTAAAATGTGTTTAAAAATGGGTGTATGCACATACCCAATGATTTTCTCATTGATATCATAAATCAATGTTGACATGGAGTAATTGCAGTCCAAAACGTAGTGTAAAGAGTTTAGTTGTTTGCAGAGATCTATTCTATATCTATTAATATAGAGTGTATTTTGATGGTAGTCTTATAATTACCGTCTAGTATGTCTAACTGAAGTGCAGCATAATGTGAAGCTGTTTTCGCACTAATTAATTCATGGATATCCTTGTTTGCATCCAAAATGAACACTTCAAGGGCCAACTGCAAGTGAAAATTAGCTTTGGCGACTAAAGAAAACGGTGTTATTTGCCAGTTGGAAAACTATCCATATTAGGAACTTGGTAACACTTTACAATAAGGTTCATTAGCTCACATTAATTAACTACATTAGTTAACATGAACTGCACGTATAAAGCATTTCTTTATTTGTGTTAATGGTAATTTCAACATTAGCTAAATTTTAGCATTAGCTAATGTTAAGTAATACAACCTTATTAAATAGATATATGGCAAGATTTTCTTTTCAAATCACATGGCAATGATATATAATGACTCTCAATGTACTGGCGTTTTCTTTTTTAGTCTCATAGTAGAAGCTGTTATTGTGGCTGTAGATGTTTCGCAGGTCAGTTGTGTTCTTAACTTGGTCTGTGGTGTAGATACGTGATCACTGAGCTCATGCAGAGCGACCTACATAAAGTCATCGTTTCCCCTCAGCCTCTCACCACCGATCACATCAAGGTGTTCCTCTACCAGATACTCAGGGGTGAGTTCACACGGGCATATGTTACTTTGAGATTATTATTTCTTATTTCGGGCATCAGACGTATTTAATCAGGACACACGAGGGTTTGGTGTGTTTTGTGCCTACGTTGCAGAATGGGATTATCTTTGGTCTTGTAATCGGCCTGGAAAACTTTAATCTTATGTTCTGAAAATAAAATATGTTAACAAAATCCTTCTGAACTGTTAATCTGGTTTGACTCGTTGCTTGGAGAGTCAAATTAATTTTCTTGCGGAGACTGAATGTGTGCTTATAATGAATCTGGGATTACAATATTAATATTAATGGTATTGTACTCATAAAGTTTCGGATTGGAAAGACATTTTTGAAAGAAAATCTCTAAGCTCACCAAATGTTGCATGTATTGGATCATAAAATGCAGTAGTATAGTATTACAATTTTAAAAAAACGTTTTCTATGTTAATATAATTTTAAAATAGAATTTATTCCTGTGATGGCAAAGTTTATGTTGTTGTGTTTTTTACATTTTGACTGGCAAAAAGATAAATAAATACATAAATAAATATAGCCTAATACATTTTAGGGTTATTTTTCATATGAATAAGAATCAGATCTTATTATTATTATTGCAGTTTCCCATACACGCTTTCCAAAAAAAATTTTCATGACAACATTTTTGTTTTGTACAACCAAACTAGTAAAGACACAGCAACTTTAATAACATACCGTTAGGTGTCTATATTCTCAAATGCAGGAAGTATGGGTTTCCTAGTCAGGAACTAATGTTTGGTTATGTTAGTATTGTTCCTCCTGTTGATGGTCCTTTATAAGGCGTCCTCTCTCTTTCTTTTAGGGCTGAAGTACCTGCACTCTGCAGGCATTCTGCACAGAGACATCAAACCAGGGAACCTGCTGGTCAACAGCAACTGTCTGCTTAAGGTAACGCGCGCGCACACTGCAAATGTAATAGTCAAATAATAACGGCAAAAGGAGAAATGTCACTAGAATTGTCGTTGTTATTCAGATTTGTGACTTTGGCCTGGCACGAGTTGAGGAGCCAGATCCCTCTCGTCACATGACCCAGGAGGTGGTGACGCAGTATTACCGTGCTCCGGAGGTTCTGATGGGATGCCAGCATTACACATCGGCAATAGATGTCTGGTCTGTAGGCTGCATCTTCGCTGAGTTGCTGGGCCGGCGTATTCTTTTCCAGGCTCAGAGCCCCATACAACAGGTAAATGACATACTCCACCAAAAGTTTGGGCACCCTTAACATTAATACAATAATAGTAATACTTTAAATCTGAAAAGGGAAAAAAAAATCTAAATGGATCAAAAGGGATTTCCACCGTGTTACAAAAGATTTGTTTCAAATAATAGCTGTTCTTTTGAACCTTCTCATCAAAAAAGTCATGTTTACACAAAAATATCAAGCAGCACAACTGTTTTCAACGTTGATAGTAAGAAAAATTTAATGAGCAGCAAATCATTATAATATAATGATTTCTAAAGGATCATGTGACTCTGAAGCCAGGAGTAATGGCTGTAGAAAACAGGTTTGCCATCACAGGAAAAAATATTTATATTTTAAAATACAAACCCAATTCCTTAAAAGTTGGGACATTGTACAAATTGTAAATAAAAACAGAATGCAATGATGTGGAAGTTTCAAATTTCAATATTTTATTCAGACTACAACATAGCTGACATATCAAATGTTTAAACTGAATGATGAAAAGATCTGGACTGCAGGCTGGCCATTTCAGTACCCGGATCCTTCTTCTACACAGCCATGATGTTGTAATAAATGCAGCAAGTGTTCTGGCATTGTCATGTTGGAAAATGCAAGGTCTTCCCTGAAAGAGACGACGTCTGGATGGAAGCATATGTTGTTCTAGAACTTGGATATACCTTTCAGCATTGATGATGCCTTTCCCGATGTGTAAGCTGCCCATGCCACACACACTCATATAACCCCATACCATCAGAGATGCAGGCGTTTGAACTGAGCGCTGATTACAACTTGGGTTGTCCTTGTCCTCTTTAGTTCGGATGAAATGGCATCCCAGTTTTCCAAAAAGAACTTTCACATTTTGATTCTTCTGACCACAGAACAGTTTTCCACTTTGCCACAGTCCAAATGAGCCTTGGCCCAGAGAAAACGCCTGAGCTTCTGGATCATGTTTAGATATGGCTACTTTTTTGACCTATAGAGTTTTAGCCGGCAACGGTGAATAGCACGGTGGATTGTGTTCACTGACAATATTTTCTGGAAGTATTCCTGAGCCCATGTTGTGATTTCCATTACAATAGCATTCCTGTAGATGATGCTGTTCCGTCGCACCCTAGCGGCAGCAGATCTAATCTGCCCGCGAGTGTCGTCTAGCAACTCTCAATACCCTTCTGAGCTGTAAACGTCAAACTCTTGCCGGGCCAATCACATCGTGTAATAGAGTCGGTGGGCGGGGCCATAATTATGACGGCCGAGTTGCGCTCGTGCTTCTAGTAAACACAGAAACTGGCGAACGGTGGTCTTTCGAATCAGCTTTGACCGTGACTCTGGAAGACTTGGAGTTAAGCTTTTCTCTGAGAAAAGAACAAAGAACGGCACTGAAGTCATTCTTAAGAAGGGAAGATGTGTTCGGAGTTTAGCCGACCGGATACGGTGAATGTTTAATCTATCAACAAGCTCCGTTTCACCTTCTTTGCTCTGGTTGGTGTAGCGCTATCCTATCGCGTGCAGAGGGAGTTTGAAAGACAACCGTTTATCCCGCCCCTCGGATTGAGCCCTGTCTATGGTGAGTTTCCAGACCAAACATCTTGATGTGGGTCTGGCTTGTCAGGCTAGCAAATTGGTCCTCCAGCTGTTAATTATATGTACATTTAACTTTTCTGGCCTCTTATTGCTACCTGTCCCAACTTTTTTTGAATGTGTAGCTCTTCTGAAATCCAAAATTAGCCAATATTTGGCCCTTACATTTCAAAATGTCTCACTTTCAGTTTTCGATATGTTATCTATATTTTATTGTGAATGAAATATAAGTTTGAGATTTGTAAATTATTGCATTCTTTTTTTATTCACAATTTGTACAGTGTCCCAACTTTTTTGGAATCTGGTTTGTATATTCAAATAGTAGACTTATTTTAAATTGTAATTATTTTGCAATATTACAATTTTACAAAAAAAGTGCATCAAATTAAAGGCACATATAAAAGATTTTTGTGATGATGAAAATATCCAAAAACGCTAGAACAGTGTTATATATTTTGATTACTTGTGTACTTGCATTATCCCAAATGTTTCCAATAATGTTTAAATCCAGAGAAATTTTAACCAGGACACGGGCCGTGTCCGTGCGTCGCCTTTCAATGACATCATATCCGCGTTACCCTCGATTTCTGAAAAACACCAAAGATGCTTTAATAATTTGTTTTATTAGACAGGTGAGCGACTGTGCATACATTCATTGACAGGAAACTAATCATTGTTTTACAGCTCAACACAGTTAGTCTTATTGTTTAAATCTTGTTTTCTTGATTTGACGCGAGTACTATGTTTTACCATGTCTGATATTAATCTAGCTAACTGCAGTGAGCCAAAAAGTGTCTCGTAGCCGGCGAGTGAACACACAGAGTAGCATTAAAACATAACTTTTAACACTGAAATATGTATGTAATATAATATAAATCTAATATAATAAAACATACCCCGCATTCACATGACCGAAAGAGGCAGAAGCGGTCGTCAGTGGCATAATAAATGCTCCGTGAAATAAAGGCATCATCGAGCCACATCTTATTAAAAATAAAAGACCTCTAGCAGTGAAAAATGACATTGTGGCTTTAATGCAGCCTTGGTGAGCATAAGAGACTTCTTTAAAAACATTTACACATTCCGAATACTTACTTTTAAATGGTAGTGTATAATAAAAGGATGTTCTGTATTCGAAAATAGTACTAAAATTAAATTATTTGATTAATTTGATTTTGAAACGGCTTGAATGAAAGTGTCTCTTTACGTACTCCTTTCCTCTCTTTTTCACTTAGTTGGATCTGATCACTGATCTTCTCGGGACTCCTCCTCTTTCTGCCATGGCATCTGCGTGCGAAGGAGCTCGAGCGCACATTCTTAGAGGACCCCACAAACCAGTTCTGTACCCTATCTTGCAATGACTTATTAGTCTTTAAAGATGTAATGCTTAAATATATCCTGTTCTAGCTTTAATTTGTGCTTTCTCTCCCTCAGCCGTCATTGTCGGTTCTGTACATGTTGTCGGATGGGGCAACACACGAAGCTGTTCATCTTTTGTGCCGCATGCTAGTCTTTGATCCAGTGAGTATGATCGATACATTTCGGACATCTTTTTGTGGTAATTTTTTGATAACCTACACCTAAAATAATAGTTAATTTTAGCCAGTAAACACGTCATAACTTTCTTTCATAAATGGCTGACTCACAAAACTGTAGGAAGCACACTGGCGAAAATTATAACATTCGTTTTTTTCATGGTAGTTTGATTCGCAATGTCTTGTTTAAATATAAATATATATAATTGCAGTATTTGATATGTATGGTGTATGTATGTTATGCTTTAATAATAATAATTACATTTTTTAATTGTAATGCAGTGAATACTAAATATATAAATAAAAGAATTAGAGTAATTAGAATCTAGTTCATCATCATCATCATCATCATCATCATCGACTAAATGTAAAAGGATCTCAAAAGTGACATGTCTGGATATGTTGGGCTATACAAATATATTGGGTTATAATGTAGGGCTGTCAACGTTAATGCATGCGATTCATTTAAAGTCATTAACACGTTTAAATAATTCAACGCAAATAAATTACAGTAGTACGTGGAGCTGCGACATTAACATAATTTGCATCACGCAGTCGACCATAGAACACAGGAGTTTATCACAAAAACACTGAGCATCTGCACCTGTTACCCTGGTAGGAGAAAATTTAACCCGATTATTTAACCAACTATTGAACCCGATTCTGCGCTTGTGATTTTACAATCACAACTGCTATTTTCTGTTTGTGAGTTTAAGCCATTAAACTCTGGGAAAGTGTTCAGTGTGCCATCTCATTCAAACAGTCCAAAACATAAAGAAGGCCAGTCTAATTAGGCTACATCAGAGAGAATAGACTCACAGCGCGTTTTTAGTGAAGTGTTCAGTTAGGTGTGTGCTTTGCTTTAAAGCTCCTCTGTGTGATATTTTCCCCCATCTAGCGGTGTAAAAGTGTATGACCATCAGTGAATGATAGTTTCTGTTCCTCTCAATTCTGATTTCGTTTGAACTCCTACGGTGGCCGTTTTAGTCCAAAATTAACATGGCAATCCCCCTCTTCCCATTCGACATGGTGCCATCGAGTGTTAAAACATGAAAGGCAAAGCTTGAATTTACGGGTATATCCCTCTTTGGCTAATGTACTTTCAAGATGGGAGGGCAACATGGCGACCGGCATTCAAACCCCTCACCCGTATGTATTTTCAGTGGCGTATTATAAACTTACGTGAATACTTTATTACTTGAAAGAAGTAAATATTCATTAATGAGCACTTATATTTTTGAAAGAACTAAGTGTTTTTAGCTAAGAATAAACTAAACAAGTTACACAGTGTAGCTTTAAAACACGAACTCTGTCGTATTCTGTGATTGTTTCTGAATAGCGCAATTTTGGTGTCGTACACAGTAGGCTAAGCACGTGAGAGTCTGTTATATTGATGCACAGAGAATGTGTGTGCGCACTCTCGATCACTGATCTCACGCAGCATTCATGTACATTTCAGTACATTCACGTTGTTTCCACACACACTCAGGAAGTTTTTATAAAGACATTAGACATTACATAGTGCATTGCGCCATTTTGGAAAACAGTCTCGACTAGTCGAGCGACGAACGCTGTGCTAAGTGATGAACTGTGACTTGGAATCTCATATGGTCCGTTTTTTCTGGAAGAAAGCACTGAACGCAACAGAGAAAATAAAACAAAATAAACAAAAAATTTTTTCCATGTAATTAGATTTCACAAACTAAATTCCTATTGACCAGCTTACTTAGCACAGCGTTCGTCGCTCGACTAGTCGAGACTGTTTTCCAAGAAGGCGCCTGTCCGTGAACACGTAATGTACTGTCTTTGTAAAGCATCTTCGTATTAAACTGTTTGTACACTTACAAAGTTCTCAATGCTTCGGTTTGTATGTAGGGACCCTCATTACGCTACCGCGTTACGCCCGTTTCACACATACTCCGTTTGCAGCACGTGTGCGGTGCGTATTTTTTTCCGTACCCATGTTAACGGATGACAGCTTTCACACTGCACGCGGAGGCGGTCCGTCAGTCCGTTCAAGGTGCGTTGCGTCTGCAGCAGTGCACGGATCGTTTTCGTACCGAGTCTATTTTTTGCTGCTCTGCGTTGCTGCATTAAAGTGGTAGAACATTGTTGGCATTAAAATGTACTGACGCGAAAATCTAGTAATTTCACCGCAGATGCATATCAGTTAAAATACACTCTTGTTTCAAAGTCAACACATGGCTTTTTTTCTCAAGTAAAGCAACAAAACGACACCTTACCTGGCATTTAGGTTAAAAAAAATGTGCCATAATGGATAGCACTGGTACTTTCTTGGAGGTGAAAAGTAAAGTTCTTTTTGACCTGCAGGATTTATTTTAAAAGGGTGTAAAAATGGAAGAAAAGACTATTGTAAATACTATTGTAAGTTTCTAATTTAAGATGTTTAAGGCTATAACCTATGTTTAAATGTTTTGCCACTTGTGTGAGCTAAATCTAAAGTATATAAATATGAATAAATTAATTTAATAAAATGTTGTTTAAATGTAATCGGCTACGTAACCTGACTTCAATTAAAGAGTAAACAAAGAGAATTGGAATTCTGACGAGGCATGTTCAGTAAAAACTTTTGGATTTTAAATAAAAAATAATGAATAAATGCTTTTTTTGGTATGCAACAGTGGATCAGTTGCGGACTGCAAACGCAGCACATGTGAAAGCACTACAGGATGTGGGGCTCCTGAAACGCATACGCAACGCAACACGCACTGCAGACGGAGTATGTGTGAAACGGGCGTTAGTGTGAGGCTATTTTGAGTCTTGTTAGTGGTATTAACTAGTGATTTAATTTCACTTACCCTGTGCCCCATAGACGAGTGCTATAAGCTAATCTGTTCTTAGAGATAAAACTCTTTATATTTAATTTTCATGAAAACGCATCCCAGAGAACGATCTACTCGGTAACCATCTGTTAATTACCCCTAGTGTCATTTCTCACCGGAGCTGTCCTTTAACAGTGCACTGACTTAACCTACTGTTAAGAGAGAACCGATGATGATGATGATGATGATGATGATGATGATGATGATGATGATGATGATGATGATGATGATGATGATGATGATGATGATGAGAACGAGCAGCAGAGCCGATGATCATGCGTGCAGCGGAGGGAGCTGATTTAGGAGATTTTTCCTCCGTGTGGTTCTGTTCGGTATTGCAGCTTGAGAGGTCTACATTTAAATTTTAAATTTTATAGAAAATGTCTAAAATGAAAAAAATCTAAGTAAAAAATATGACATGGGTGTTTAGGTGTGTACAAATTAATTATATAATAGAATTATATGGGCTTCTTATATTTGGTTATTTGGTTTACTATTGGAGTTTCCAATGATCCTTGAAACTTGCAGAAACTACAGTTTTTTGAGAATCGCCGTTCAATCTGATTGTATACTTTGGTTATAGCAAATTATCACAAGATGAATGTTTTTAATAAGATAAATGGCGACTGCTTACATACATACATACATACATACATATACATATACAAAATATATATATATATATATATATATATATATATATATATATATATATATATATATATATATATATATATATATATATATATATATATATATATATATATATATATATATATAAAAAAATACAAAAAAATATATATATAGTTTTTTTAAGAAGTCTCATGTTCTTACAGGCTGCCATTATTTGATTAAAAAATACTGTAAAAATGTTTACGATTTTTTACTGATGAAAACAGTCATGCTACTAAACCATAAGCATTTTCAGAATTATTTGATGAATAGAAAGTTTATTAGAACAATATTTACTTTTTTGTTTTTACTGTCATGTTTGATTCATTTTATGTGTCTTTGCTGAATAAATATATTCATTTTACTAACCTTAATCTTGAATGATTTAAGCTTCATGTTGTTTTAGTGCAATTTTAGTTATTATTTTGTTTATATATAATAATTTGTAGTAAAAAATGACTTTCTGTTGTTCTTATTACTCTGTATGTCTCCATCTATAGGCCAAGCGTATCTCGGGCAGTGATGCTCTGTCTCATCCGTATTTGGATGAGGGTCGTCTGAGGTACCACACCTGCATGTGTAAGTGCTGTTACTCGGTGCCCAGCGGGAGGGTGTACACCCGAGACTTCGAGCCGCCTGCGGATCGACCTTTTAGCCACAACTATGAGCAGAGCATGCACTCTGTCTGGCAGGGCAAAGGTGACTCTTTATCAGTCTGGTCCTTTGTTGCAATATTAACCTTCATCTTCTTTTAACATGAAGGATCTGTTTTGGTAACCCATTTTCTCTTTTCATCATGTCAGAGCTCATCCATCGTTTTATAACAGAGCACCAGCAAGGCAAACGAGTGCCTTTGTGCATCAATCCCCAGAGTGCAGCCTTCAAAACCTTCATTAGGTCAGTAGAAGATACGTGCTCTAAAAATGAACAATGACATGGAGATGTAATGTTTACCCATTCATGTAGCTTATTTGAAAGTTGCTTAGCCATAACATTTAGGGGTTTTGTTTTGTGTTTATAAATACCTGGTGTGTATATATATCTAGAAAGGCTGGTCTCGTTAAAAATATTATTTTAAATAAATGCATAAGGAGTCGGAATACACACAGGATCATTTCAAACTAAAGGGAAAACAAGTGAAAAATTTAGTTTTTTGAGGTTTTCACACAAATTTGTTCATTAAGACCTCATCTAGCATGCCTAATGCGTCAAATAGCAATTAAAGCTGCACTGTAATTTTTCCGTCTGCTAGAGGTCACATATTCAAAACAAAGGGGTAGTTTGATGACACCCAGGTTTGAGCGCTGCATCTCAGGACATGTGCCTCACAGCCAGTGGAAAAGAATCGGGATAGGGCTCTGGCAGAAATCATGTTCATGGATGCAGTTATTAACGTTACTGTAGTATGAAGCAGAGCAGGGCCGAGTGTTGAGGAGTTGAACAAGGCCGCTGGAGCGATTGTTACGCAAACACATGGCTCGTGAGCAACGGGACTATTATTATGACGGGACACGGTCGCCGGCGCCATTTCCGCTTTTCTGGTCATGAGAATGAGGTAATGCAGCTCTGTTTATCTTATTAGATTTAAAATCTTATAAACATTTATGTGTGTTTAAAATCACTTTTTGATGTTACGCTGTGAGTTCGCTCAGAGGCTGCTGTGACACTTGACACTGCTAAGAGTAAAGAATTTCTGTAGAATAAAACCGGAAACCGAGGGTAACGCAGATATGACGCAATTGACAGGCGACTTCCTCAGACGCTATGCTCAGACGTCCCGACTCCTTGGTTAAAATAGCAATTTTCTCACAATTTACAAATAGTTGGAAACATTTGGGATATTGTAGGTACTCAACTGAACAAAATATATAACACTGGCCTAGGGTTTTTGGATATTTTACTGCAAAAATACTACACATTGTACCTTAAAACATTTAAAAGTATCTTTATTTCTAAGTTTTCGGAGAGGAGTACCTTTGTCCATGAAAGTGATCTTCATCTTGCTGACTGACAGATCCGACACGTGCGCACTAAGATGCCTCTCACAGTGCGCGATCCCGATATACACACTTGAGGCCTGTTCGCACCGGGGCGATTTTCGCATGCGCAGGTGTAAAAGCGGCATTTAAAAAAAAACGCAGTGGGATCGTTTTTTGGGGGGGGTTTTTGACACAGAGCGATAACTGCCCAACCAATGAGAACTGTGCTTTTGTTCACGTGCCTGGAGCTGCTGAAGTTACAGTAAGACGCGGCACATGACGCCCCTCAAGCACAAAATGCTCTTGCCGAGTAGACATTGATACGACACAGAGGAAGTAAGTAGACAAAGAAGATGACCTGCTAATGCTGCTTGCCAGTTAGCAAAAAGTGTGTATGATTTTGGCAAGCACGTAAATACTTGCTGCATCCCAATTCGCCTACTTATACTACGTCCTAAAAGTATGTTCTCTTTTTGTGAAGAAAAAGTACATACTTTTGAGTGTGTAGCAGAAAAGTATGCAAGCTTCGGGGCATACTACTTCGTTATCTTTAACGGACTCTGTCGCTTAGTTACGTGCATCCCATCACCTGCCGCCAATCATCGTCAGATTCGTCACATTTTAGATCACATTCATTTTAATCTCCTACCGTATCAGAAGGAAAATGACTCAATTTCGAGTACTCTTAAGTATGGATAGTATGCGAATTGGGATGCAGGTACTGTCTCTCTTCTTCTGTGTGACAAGCGAGTGTCAGAAGCGCAAAGTGGCGCAGTACCACCTTGTGTACCGGGAGCGCCGTCCACCGAATTTGCACTTTCACTCGACACATCGCCTGTGAAAATTGCTTGTGTGTAAACACAAAGACACTCCCAAAAAACACTGGCGATAAGCATGCACAATAATTGTCCCGGTGTGCACAGGCCTTCTCATTTTCTGCGCTCAGAATATCGATACATCGCCATGAACTCCTGACGATGCGCGTATCGATTCGGTGTGATCAGAGGTGGGTAGAGTAGCCAAAATCTTTACTCAAGTAAAAGTACAAGTACTTACGGAAATATTTACTCAAGTAAAAGTAAAAGTAACAATCGTAAGAGTTACTTGAGTAAGAGTAAAAAAGTATTAGATGAGAAAACTACTCAAGTACTTAGTTACTAGTTACTTTCGATCTGATTGATAAGATCCAAAAACCCTGAATTTCAGACTACTTAGAGAGCTTTCACACACCTCCAAATATGTGTGTGTGTTTAATGGTTAAACAGTGTAAATTAATGGTGTGCTGGGCTAACCACAGCTCTTTTTAAAACATACTTTGTTCTTATATTTTTATAAGTATATGCATTCTTAAAAATACAGTCCCATTTTTAAACGTATGTATACACTGCAGACTGTTGTCTGTCCGGATATGTGTATAAATGCAAGATGTCACATTAGGCTATTCAATTTGTTTCGTTTTTAGCCTGATCTCATCAGTACCTGTGGCAACGTTTTTGCAAACCACAAAATATGTACCAATACGTACATATTGCGACAGTTTCAAAGTGAAATGTCCACTGGGTGGCGCTAAAAGCTTATTTTTTTCCAGAACAGATTTGCGTGAATCTGACATGTTTTGTTACGTTGTGTTTTTAACGTAGCCTACACCCACACTAAACCTACCCGAAAGTGTTAACAAAAGCAAATGTGACAAAAATAAAATTGTGTCCATGTATTTTTAGCTTGTGTTTAGAACTCGTCTTTGAGCTCTTATCATGACTCGTTCTTCATGGGGTTCGTTCTCAAGCTTTTCGCATTGCAAATACAAATCTGTATCAGCTGAGCTATCGAGCAAGTCTGGTGAATCAGAAAAGCAGAACATGGAGCTGTGACGCAAAATTCAAAATGTTTTACAAACCATAGACTAACAAAAAATGCAGTTTTTCTGCCTGTAGTGTTCATTTCTGTTGGAATTCCTGCAGTGTGTATTGGTAACTTACGTATTTTGTGGTTTGCAAAAACATTGTCACAGGTACATTTTGCCAATGAGGTTGCTCGTTTTATGAGAAAAAAAAGATAATGTAAATGTGCAGATGTGAACGTTTGTTTGTGGACGTGTGTTCGGAGGATTCAAACGATTTGTCAATGTTGCACAAGAGCGCATATGAGGAAAACACTCGGACAGTGTGTGAAATAGTATTACAATAAAGGAAAAGTGCCCATAGTTACCAAATTACCATTAACAGTGTTCAAATATAGGCATCATTGTTACACTTACCACTGCTCTCTCAGGTTGGAGCTGGAATTATTGTATGCTGAGATGTCAGTTCATATTGGTGCACACAGCATACATTAGTTTATGAAACTGTTCTTTTTGACATCTTGGACTGAAAACAGGCTGAACATGAGGCCACGTACGGGTGATCTGCCGTAGCTCACACACATCTCCCTCTGCTTCGGCCATCATCTTCTGACTAAACGCGCGCTAATTTTATGCGGGTGATGCGTATCCACCTCTCGCGAAGCAGCCTCTCCAACGTTTCGCGAGACTTGCGAACAAGTCATAACTTATTTTAAAATATATAATTAATTATTACCATTGACAGTAGCGGAGGAATGCCACCGAATGTAACTAAGTAAAAGTACAGTTTTTTCACAAGAAATGTACTTGAGTAAAAGTAAAAGTACCCATTTTTAAATATACTCTAAAAGTACAAGTTACCCAAAAAATGTACTCAAGTAAATGTAACAAAGTAAATGTAATTCGTTACTACCCACCTCTGGGTGTGATTTGTAATTTTACTTTTATGGAATGTTTTAATTTTGCTTAGTCATTGAGCATTGTTGACACGCTTCATCATCACTATAATTTAGGGCTGTGTAAAAAATATTGATTGTTCAATTTGAATTGATTCTCATTTTTACAAACCGATATCTATTCTTGAATTCCTAGAGCAGGGTATCTGCGGGGTCTTGAAAAGTATTAAAAGGTGATAAATCAATTTTGGGAAAATTAAGACCCTTATAAAGTGTTAAAAAATCTTATCACGGCTTTATAAAGGCTTAAATTTTGAAAGTATTTTGTTCAAGCTTTGTCAAAAGAGTTTGACTCCAAAAAGTATTTATGAATATATTTCTTTTCATCCCAATAAGTATTATAAAACAACGGGGTGCTCAGTCTGAGATCGGCACGGAGCGTGTGCGCCAGGGATGGAAATTAGCGCCTCCACCAGCCAAATTCGGCTGATTTTGAGTTGTGGCGGGTAAACTTGCTTCACCTACCGAGCTGTTTCACCTCTTTGTAAACTTTGTTCAATGCATGCGAGTGCTGCCGTATGTTCGCATATGACCAGTCGTTTTCTCCGTCATCACTCGCGTGAAGACGCGCTGTGAGACTCGCGCGCTCTGTGAGAACATCTGACACAGTGCATCATCCAAGAGTGCGCAAATATTGTGTTCTCTTGCAAGTCTTGTGCTTAAACGGACAAATTCACACAAGAAGTGTGTCAACATGTCCATCTTGATGAGTATCCTAGCAGACATAGTCTGAATATGCCTTAAGTGAACTGTATAGTATGCACATTCGAGAAAGACGAGCATATCCCTGCATCAGGTCTTAAAGGCGCAGTAGCCTTTACTGCTGCCTGAGTGATGTCCTTATATTTAGTTTGGCATTAAACAATGCTCTTGATTGAATAGCTTTTGTAAGTTTAATAAGGATTAATCTTTCATTGAAACAGTTAAATATGCAGTTATTTTACATTTGATTACTTTATTCAATTTCTGTCCCTTTCTGCAGGCCAGTAGGCCTGTACATTATTATTTAATGAACACATGAGTGAGGTCGAGTTAAACATTTTAGTTTGAATTTTATTTTTCGGTTTTCGGCTTTGTTTTCTTCTTTTTTGGTTTCGGCCAAGAATTTTGATTTCGGTGCATCCCTGACAATGTTCTGCTCAGTATGTCATAAACACGCTTCAAAGATGCCAAAACGAATAATTTCATTGTTGGGACTAAAAAACATAAAACTGGAAGCCATAAAAGACCGTGAATCATCCAAATGCCACATCCAGGTAAGAAAAGAGCGCACAGAGCCCTACTTTTTTAATGAAATGTATATCAGTTCATGTTTTGTGTGTGTATAAGAGAGAGAGAGAAAATGTCAGTATTTCATTGAGACTTGAGATTAAATAAACTGCTTAAGTATTGTAAAGCTTGTAGTATTAATTTTCACATGCAGTTACACATTGTCTTTTAAAAACAAAAAAGTGGCTGGTAAAAACATTGAGTGGTAGACTTTGAAAAAAGTTAATTTCCATCCCTGGCCAGCGCTGTCTACGGGTGACGTCATGTATTTTGCGAAATGCGCAGTTAGGTGATGTTTCGCCCTCCATACGTTGCGTAACAGATATGCAATATAAACGATACAAAATTGGCCTACGATAGAGATTTTAAGTCTACATTCGACTACAACTGTTTATTAAAGGTTTGTCACCGATTAGAACTTGAAGTGCGATGAGGTCTTAAAATATTTTGAGATGGTCTTTAAAAAGTCTTAAAAAGGAATTGAAATTAACTTCAGGATTCCTGCATATACCCTGTAGAATCGATTTGTCATCCTGTTTTCAGTTGCTGAATGAAAGGAACATTGTAGCGCGCCTCCCATCCAATAAATCGCAGTAATCTTTTTGCTTTGTTACTGTTGATATGAAAAGTCTCCGATTTCAAATTACGGCAGTTTTATTACGTTATTCAAAAACATAAATACCGTTGGTGTATTGGCGCTATGGCGTGAGATCGCAACGGCTCAGCTCAAGAGATGCCTCAGAAAAATAGCAATATTTACCTCAGAAAAACCATATCCAGTGTCCATAACCTTGTTAGTCAGCAAGAAAAATTAACTCTAGGGAGGAGCATTTTGGCTAAATATATGCAATCAATTACTCTCATGTACGTCACCCTCATGTCATTCCAAAACCATAAGACTTTCGTTCGTCTTCAAAACACAAATCTAGATATTTTGAATGATGTCTGAGAGCTTTGTCTCTGCATTGACAGCCTACGCAACTACCGTTTTGACGCTACGAAAAGAGATTGTAAAACTAATTTATACGAGGGGTTTGAACTTCATTGGCCAGAATGGACTTCATTGGTTCTTGAGGAAGCTCAAACTTGCTTCGTAACTCGAGAGTGAACCTGATTGGTTCTCGCAAATCCAGCCAGCATGCTTGCGCATCGGTTTACCACAACTGATGTGCGAGTTGATGAATGTTTATATGTGAATAAAAGCCTAAATTCAAACTGATCATCATATAAAAACAATTGTATCTCTTGAGAAATGTTTTGACTAAACCACTAAATTCATAATAATTCGTTTTTTCTCTGTATGACTTGTCAATGGAGGGACCGAAATCTCTGAAAACATTGAAATATCTTCATTTGTGTTTCAAAGATGAACCATTTACTCGTTTTGGCGAGTAAATGGGTGAGCTATTAAGTCATTCTTTTCTTTTCTTTATTTGTGTATTAGATCCACAGCCTGGCATTCGTCAAAAGTATCGAGGAAAGAAGAGAGATGAGGGATGAGGTGGATGGATTCTGGGAAATGTGGATCACAGGAGCAAGCTTGCATTGGAGATGAACGAATGATCACATGCTTTTGAACGCATTCTTAGCACTCTTTGCAAGTCAATGCGGGGATTTCTCAGAAAAACATTTTTCCAGTTCCACTTTCACAACACTGATGAATAATGCTTCTGATGCTGCTGAGAACAGTTTTATACTGACTGTTTGCGCTTGAGGATTATGGGAAATTTTGGAAAGTTTTCCACAGGAAAAAAAAAAAAAGGAAATCTCATGGATTGTTGAATTTTGAGCCAACGTCAATGTTGTGCAATACAGATATCTGGAATAATGCAAATGACTAGACTGGGCTGACCATGATTTCACTAACAGAAGAGATGATAGTGCTCACAAGTCCATAGCATCACCCCCGGCGGCCATCTTTAATCTGTGGTGTACCTCCAAATTCTCTCTATAGACTTGTATCACTGTGTTCCTTTTGCGGGTTCTTAGGTTTTATTCTTACATTTCTGGTAACCAAAAGTTCTTCTCAAGTCTTCTTTCTTTGTAAATGCTTCTTCATTCAACTGAATGCTCTCAGTTCAATATCACTCAGAATTTCTCTAAAACATGTTTCCCCCTTACTGTCATTATTTTCATTTTATTTGGTTGTTGGGGGGAGTTTTATTGTGCGGATTCCTTTCTAATCTCGATATTTCTAATGAAGCATCCTGTGCAAATGATCCTTGAGCAAATGCATTAGTTTTAGAGTTGTATTAGAATGCTGTATAGGGGTGATGGCGTCGTGTATGCCGATGGACGTACATGTTTATCTGTGGAACGTAGGTACTGTGCTGTTCCCGCCTAAAGCATCTTCCCAAAGGTCCCGTCTCCCCCCGCTCCTAGGACCAAACGAGATTGATATCAGTATCCTGCTCTCTGAATGGGCAAGGCTCTGTAGGCAGAGAAGATAGATCGACTCTTATTTATTTTCTTTTTAATTTATTGTCTTGTCCAACTTGTTTGGTGTTTGTGTTAGGCGGACCAGGGTTTCACGGCGGCATGGGCGAGCCATCTGGTCCGGTTTCAGAGTTTAGGGAATGTGCAGTGTTGTACCTTTTTTGAATATTTCATTACCTCAACTGGCCCTCGGTTCACAGGGCTTGTGTGTATAGACTGAACCCAATCATCTATCAAAAATGTACTGTAATGCAGCCAAACGACGTCGAGCGCGTGTGGAGCTGGTCCACTGGGCGCCAATCTCTCTCCGAATTGTTTCCGAATCGATCTGCTTTTCTTTTTCCTTCAGAGCGAGGGATTGTTGGGACGGTGACTGATGGGTGAGTTTTAGATGCTCGTTTTGGAGAAATGCTGCTGTTTGTGTAATACCTCCCTGACTCTTTTGTAAAAGTAACGCGTCTAGAGCTCAGGTTTCATATTCTACAATATGGACTAGACTGTAGACACTGTAGACGTGGATCCAGGCAGAGTTACCGTATACAGGCAGTTGTTGGTGCTCTCTGGGTTTATTGCAGAAGGCTAAGTAGCCTACTAAAATGCCCAGCACTGTCAATGTTTGCTTCCTACCAGCAGGTGGCAACAAAAGTGCAGGGCACGATTGGGATAAATCAAAGCTGTTCCTCATCAATAATGTCTCTCTCAATGCATGTGTGTATGGACTTCACTTGGATTTGCAAATTGCAGTGCATTAGGAGTTTTATTTTAGAAACTTTAAATGTGCTGTTGCTATTTAATTTTGTTATAGGAATATGGTCTTTTTAGTTGTTTTGTTTTTATGTGTTGTGACCAATTCTTTTAGGTTTTGGTTTTAAAAAAAAATTTTTTTTTAGTTGTTGTTTTTATGACCACTTTTGCTATTGTGTTGGTAGAAAAACTAGCAAAATAGTGACAGGAATAAAGATCAGTGGGTTGGTTTAGTCGTTTTCGTCGACTACCAAGCAGAAAGTGAACTTTTCAAGTAAGCGGTGAATTTCCTTTAGTCGTAAGATAATAGATGTTAGACATTTTTAAGATGAAACTGAAAACTTGATATTCGTGTTAATGACTATTATGGCTTTGGTAATATGATTGAACAGTTGTTTTAAGATGGTTATTTCTTCTTGTTATCTGTTTTATTACATTTATTTTCTTTTCCTTTTTCTTTTTTTTGTCTGCATTTTAGAAGAAAAAGATGTTTTTCGAACTTGTGTTCCCAGCAAATACTTGAAGTTTTTAAGAAGAAAAAAAGAGAAGTGGGTTAGGGTAAAATAGACATTAAAGAAACAGACACTGGAAACCTTGCCTCTGCATCTTCTTGGCTTGTCATCACGTATTGTAACAATGATATTTCAATTATAAGGTTTTAAGTAGATTTTAAGTAGAAATCAAAATATTCCCAATATATTTTCTAAATGCCTATTATAAAGCTTATTGTTGGCAATTATTCATGCTTTGACCTTTTAATTTTTAACATAGTTCCCAAAGAAAAACCCTTTTACGTCACAATACATATTAATAGAGCTATTGCTGCTTTTGTTTCTTCGCAACTTTAAAATTATGTGATGTTAAAGTTCTACTAAAATAATCTTCAAGTCTGAATGTCATATTAATGGTGTTGTTTGTTTAAAGAGGGCCTTCTAGAAAAGATTCACATGACAAACTTAAATATAGGAAACTAAGGTTTTAACGGTATGAAAATGTTTATCATATCTTGCGCCTTGGCTTACCTACGGTTTTGCGGGGTCAAATAAATAAACCTGCGCAAATAAGCAAATAAAAGAAGATACAAGAAAAAATATGTTTTGGAGAAAGCTGGTGACCAATTACCAGACAGTTGATGGGTCGTATTGACTTCCATAGTAGGAAGAAAAATGTTTTGGTGCTCTGGAAGTCAGTGGCCATCAACTGTCTGCTAAAAACATTCTTCAAAATATCTTCTTTGGTGTTCAATACATGAAAGAAACAGGTGTGAATTGGTGGATAAACTGTAAGTAGAGCTGTACAATAAATCAAATCGCGACATGGTCTGTGAATATTAAAGCACAAAAAAAGACTATAAATATATATAATCTGCTTGTTCTACTTGTCTGTCAGAATGAGCTCTGCTGTTTCGTCTACTACATAGACTACTGAAGTACGCAAGACGCCCATGATGTTTTTAGTGGCTGCCGTTTTACAATATGAGTACGTGAACACATCTGCTCTGAAGAACATTTAAAGAGCATTTTATTTCATTTGAGAAATAAACCTATTGTCAAATATACACTCTGAAATTCAAAGGGCTTCACTACACCTGTCATAATAAATCTGGTTTAAATTATGACAACAACAAAAATACTTCTCATAATAATAATACAATTTATTTAAACATTAAGAGATTTTAGTCAATCTCTTTTGTGCAGCACAGTATTTTTGGTTATTTATTTGTATTAAATTATAAAAATAAACATTTAAAAAAAAAATACATTTCGTAGGATATTATTAAAACATTTTAATAAATGATAAATAAAAGTTGTTTATATCTATAATTGATTATTACATTAAATTGATTAGACATGTTTTTATCATGAATCAAAATCTCATAGGCCTACTGTTACAACCCTATAACTGGTCACAAGTCAATACATTAAATCCTTATGGCCAAGGTATCTTATGAAACCATTCACTTGATTGTAAGTACATGCACTAGTTTTATTTGATCTGTTTTCAAGTTCCTGAAGTAACCATAAATTGAACTTTGGATACCTCGTTGTCACCATATCTCCATATAATTTCCATATGCAAATACGCCTAGACAAAAAAGAGTAGGCTAGCTGATACAGATTGCAGGAGTCTTCTGCACTGATATAAGAGAGATTACACTGCTAAATATCTTTGTCTTGTTTCCCAGTAAAACTGAAGGAAAAAATATAAAAAGTACTATATGCTACATTAGGTATTTTGGGCAAATACAATTTTGAGGTTCCAGGGCTTTATGTATAAATTGACATTTTCCATTCACACATTGTTATTTATTACAAAAAAACTGAAAAATACATAACCCGTCTTGGCATGCATTACTGGTGAGAGCTTAGCACTAACCTTCCCATCGGGAAATATTACATGTTATAAAAGTAGATATTTAAGCACACTACCCATGCAGGAACTATATCTTTCAACAAAAGTTATAGGCTATGTAATGGATTTGCTTAAGTGGATAAAGTTTTAATGAAATTAAATATTTGATGTACTAGTATCTATCTTTTTATCACAGTGATAGGTTTCGCCACCTGTTTGTATGTAATTAGATCAAAATACGGTTATGGAGTAATTCGATTCAAACTCATATAATCTAGTTTTATATATATTTAAAAACAATTACACAAATGTACGCTCTGCCCTGGTGTATTGGACAAATAATAAGTATGTGCATCAGCAAAATAATGATAATTCTGTATTTCTAGTACGGACTGATAAAACAATGAAAAGACGGCGGACCATAAATAGTTAATGCGGTCTAGCACTATCAGGTCACTTTGTTTTTACTCGCAATTGGTCAGATTTACTGGCAATGAAACCTTAAACCAATAAACGAAGGGAAAATCTGTCGCGTTCGTCTCGTTTAGCCAATCAGCTGTTAGTTTCTAAGAGTCGCGGTGCAGATTTAAAAGTAAAATTAATCTCTTGTCAACACATTTAGGACTGGGCCAGTCGAAAAGACGTGATTTTGGAATCGAGAGCGATGCACAGTAAGTTAAACCAGCTTTTTTCGTTTCCGTGTAATATTTTTGGACTTCTCCGGTGATATTAGTTAAAGGTTACGTAAAAAGACAACGGCGACAACGACTGTATTTATCCACTCAGCGAGGCTCTGAGTCATGTTAGCACAGCGCTAGCCTGGAAGCTAGCGTGTATCTTTCTCTACTTTGCCTACAGGGGAATTAGAATAACGCCATTATTTAGATAACCTTCGGGATTTGTTTCTGAATTTGCACATGTTTTGTAGTCAAATATGAGCCAGTCCACCCTCCCTGCCTTCTACTGTGCCCACTTGTTTTGTCAAATCCAAGTGAGGTGGTAAGAGAGGCAGAGCCGGGGACCAAAGTGGTTGCCTGGAGACCTGCTTATCTCTCATCCATCTGGCGCGGGTATCCGCTCTCTGCCACGGATAGCCCACATTTTCATTTAAATTAAGCCATTTGCAAGGCTAATGTTTATGTGTGGTCATGTCCCACCACTGCAGCTTTTGATCTGCTGACTCAGCTTGAGTTAAGAGCTTTGTGAAGACCAGCTGGACGCGGCGGATCAGCTCTGTTGTATGTAGGGATGCACTGGATGAAGACTCAGCTCAGATGCATGCACAGCTCAGAAACAAATTTTGCATTAATATGGTTCGTCCTTAAACGCTTTTATTGTCCTTTTCGTTGTTGTTAACACATGTATTTTCCCCAGAAGGTGCTGTTAAACCAAAACTGTGAAGCTTTCTGGGATCAAGAGCTTAGGATCGACAACATCATGTCGAACGTCTCACAGATGCTTCATGGACCTTGTGATCCGATTTCTGCAAGACTGTGACAGGATTGTCCTGCCCTATAACCGACGCCGCTCAACCTTAAAGTAATTCTTATTTATTTATTTATTTATTTATTTTATTTTTTGCTTGCCTCTCTTGCTCTTGTCCTCATTTATGAATGTTTTTACTTATTAAGACTCAATGTGTGTTGTGATTTCTATTACTTTTCTCTGGTGTTTTTATGCGTAATACTGCTTGGTATGGTTTCCTAAAAACATTTGTGCCATCTTCACCATAGTTATAATTTTCAGACCATGCCTAACCAAAGTTGTGGAATGAATAATTTGCTCTGACCATTATGCCTATAACAGCAATAGACATTTAAACAAATCTCATGTAATCACATATCATTTTGGTGTCATTAAGGTGATATGAAAAAGCTGTTTGGTGTGGGATATTGAAAGGTTGCAGGTTTGAGCCCTTCAGAAAAATATAGCCATCCATAGGGGACATACTTGTTCCAAAAATGTATACGACTTGTTTCTTTGTTTAAGCTGTTGTATGTGTTAACAGTAATATTTTGGTATTATATTATTCCAGCAATTAAATTAACTTTTGATTTATTGTTTAGTAGTTACATGTAATCATGTATATTTTATGGTTATTACTATAGTAATTACACGTTTAACAAAAACACTAAAATAAAGTGTTAGGTTTGTCATCACGGAAGTTTCAGCCTTTGCTGTGTCAATATTCGAGCAGTGGAACACATGTAAGTGAATTCGTTACTCATGTTTACTCGAGTTTAAACATCTGAAACGCGCCCTTAAAGGCGCATTTCAGACAGCACTCAAAGTTGAGCTCTCTTTCATGGCTTCCTGCACATTGACATTCACTCAAAATTTTGCAAAAAATGCCCGTCAGTGAGTATCCTAGTAAACAGTCGGTTGTATCTTAAGCGAACGCGAACAAAAAAATGTGATCCCGCTACTGTCTGCATTTTTAATGTTAATCAATCAACAAAGGTTGAAGAAAAAAAAAAAAAAATCACTCGCTGCTTTTAAACTTTAAAAAAGGATATAAAGACTATGCTATCTATTTGATTAGCCTACTTGATTAAATTTTGGTACCTGAAAACTATTAGACCTGCCTAAAGAGCACTGTTTAATTTATTTCTAAATTTGTTGTATTGTATTTATTTGTTTAGGCTAAAATTTAGGCTATTCAAT
The DNA here is from genome assembly GCF_024679245.1 of Pseudorasbora parva. Lineage (NCBI taxonomy): Eukaryota > Metazoa > Chordata > Actinopteri > Cypriniformes > Gobionidae > Pseudorasbora > Pseudorasbora parva. The sequence continues at coordinate 24,489,524 of NC_090173.1, forward strand.
TTATATTAGTTAAGCTAGTAGGTTTAGCGCTGGTATCGAAATTGGAAATAGATGATTGTGAATTTTCACTATTAGGCCTATCTAAAATGTATTTGGCTGGTAAATGTTCTTAAAGGATTAGTTTCATGATAATTTACTCACCTTCATCTCATCAAAGATGTTCACATAGTGGTCTTAAATGGCAATCAACGGGTTAAAGTTCCAAATCAATGCAGTTTTAAAGGGCTTCTCAGTCCCAGCCGAGAAATAGGTTCTGATTAAAAGAAAAAAATAAAATGTATTCACACTTTTTAACCACAAATGTGTGACTTTGGTGTTGTGGTTCTTTACGACGTATGTCGTCATCACATCTGAATTTTTAACGTGTAAGTGGAAGTACCGACCCACTGTTAAAACAAACATGCAAAGACTAAATCAAATGCCCTTTACAAAAATAAAGGCAAAACAATGATGATGGGCATATTGGAGGAGAACATGAGATGGAGTTTTTCGACATGTCATGGACGTGATATTTCCGAGGTGATGGCGTCTTGTGTTCTTTTTTACTGAAGAAAGAAATACATGAACATTTTGGATGAGATAGTGATGAGTCAGGAATTCAGGAATTTGAATTCAGAAATTTTCATTTGAAGCGAGCGTGTGCGTGCGTGCGTGTGTGTATATTGTATTATATATAAAATGTCAGAAATTATTTTTAAACAATCTTGTAATTGATTTATAACATATGGCTTATTTGGTGTATAAATAAGACATGCTGGGTTTTTTTTAGTGTATTGGTCTGAATGGGTAACAGCAAAAGAGTTGGATGGCACGGGTTAAACACTAATGTGTACAATAATCAAATCATATCTGATCATATCTGGGGCTCTGGCTGCGCATCCCCGTTTTAGCAGTCTTTTTTTATTTTTATTAACCATGTGTGGGGGAAAGCTATTCATTACTGGCTGCAATAAGCACACACACGGCCTGTCGCGTGCAACCTGTTAGCTAGAGGTCTCGACGAGACTCCCTCTGCCTCGTGTGCTTCTGGACTGCTGTCAATAACACAATAGGATGAATGCCGCTACTCTGCTAGCTCTGAAGGTAGTGTTGTGAATACGCGAGCTGTTCGCGTGCTGCTTTGCTTCTGTTTACATGAATGGAGAAAATCAGAGCGTGACGTGGGAAATGGTGGAGGGTTTTATATTATAGCTTGCAGGAGATTTAGAGTGTCTCTAAATGTGTTGCGCTGTTGTGTGTTTTCATATTGGGATTTGCTCGTACTGTTTGTTCTCTTGAATTGGTGCTTTGCATGAACAGATTCGTCAGAATAATGAACTAACGCACATTCGCTGTCATGTCTAACTCGCTTCCTGATTTGGCTGCTATAAATTGATTTCTGTAAAAAAGAAAAAAAAAAGAAAAAGAGCTTTTGTGATTTACTTGCTGCAGACATGCACTCAATGTAGCAATACCAGGAATAATGCACTCCCTTTCACCTCCTCCCACAAGGTTTCCCTCACTGTACCATTGAATTACGGACACCACCCTCCTCCCACCTACCCTCTTTCTTTCTTCTTGCTCTCCTCTCGTCACACTCCCTCTCTCTCCCTGCAGTAATCTTTCTAAATCTCTTGCTTGCTAATCCTTTCCGTGGCTATTTTAGTACGGACACCCCCACCATCCCAGTTTCTGCATATATTATATTATATTATATTATATTATATTATATTATATTATATTATATTATATTATATTATATTATTTATATGAAATTATATTATATATATTAAGGGCTCCTTACAATGCAATAGTTGCATTTATGAAGGTTTATGTTTGTTTGTGATTTTGTCTTTTAATGGTGTTTTTGTGGTCTAATTTTCCTTTTTTACTCTCCCCATTTGTTTCATCCTTCTGTCTTTACTTTGCCCTTCTCTCTTCTGTCTTTCAGTGAACATATTTAGGTGAGAATCAAGTTATAATGCTAAATTTGAACCCAAATGCTAATCTTTGAAATGAAGCAAAATGTCTGTCACTAAACCGACGTCAAAACAAAATAAAATAAAGAAATTTGGGAGGGGCAAGGTTGTTCTTGTATACATTTTATTGTATAAATAAATATATGGGTATTTTAAAAACGAAACCCTAAAATGTGTGATATTTATTCCCTTAAGACACACAGTGACGTTGAGCAACATTTCCCGAGATTATGCTGAGCATCCTTGCAGCTGGCTCCATATTCTTCCCTGGCCTTTTCCTGCTGTCTAAGCGAATCCTGAAACATGGCCCTGGGCTCAGATGGAGTGAGAAAGATGCTGTCATTGTCTCATCCAGGTAAATAAAGGGAAGAGAAAGTGAGATGTGTTGAGCAGTCCTGTCAGGCTCAAACTACCTGCTTTTATTTACTTGTGTATTTTTAGCCTCACATAAAATGTATGCAAGTAAAGAGTATATTCTCTTTCTGTTTATAAATGTCAGTGGCTTCATAATTGTATTCATGTGTGTGATTATTAAGATTCAGTTGAAAAAAATTATAAATTGGATATATATTATATAATAAAAGATACATATCTGCATCAGTGAATAACATCAGTGTATTCACTACAGTATAGAAAATGGTAATAAGATATATGAAAAGATATGAACTCAGCGTTAAACTGTGTACGAACAAATTCATCTTGATAATGTCAGATCATTTTGATAGAAAGGTATGCAATGGAGTAAAATCAACCAATCAGGTGCCGGATTTATGAAAATCTTCTTAAGAAGTTCATAAGTGCATTTCTTGAAAAATTCTTAAGTTCTCGAGTATTTTCTTAAGAACATTACTTTTTTTTTTTTACTTGAGAAGAAAATAAAGGTGTTATTTGGTTGAAAGGCAGGTATAGCTGAAGGCTCGCTGAATGAAAAACACCTCACAGCCTCTTCTTCTGCTGCCTGCAGATTACCGTAGATCATAAATGTGCAAAATATTTTCGTTGTGACTGTCTGGCCGGTAGTTAATAACACAGAGTCGTATATTTGATGTGCCGTGCATTTAAAATCATTCTTTTAATAGATCTTTGTGTATTGTACTGCCTCGCCAGTTCTAACTCGAGTGAGCGCATCATATATGCAATACAAAAAAAATAGAAGAAATTGGCAGTTAAGAAGAATTTAATTCTTAAAGGGTTAGTTCACCCAAAAATGAAATTGATGTCATTAACGACTCACCCTAATGTCGTTTCACACCCGTAAGATCATCTTCAGAACACAGTTTAAGATATTTTATATTTAGTATATTTTTCGGATCGCCAGTGTCACGTGATTTCAGCAGTTTGGCATGTGATCCGAATCATTGATCGATTCACTGATTCATGGCCGTTTGAATCTTTATTTGAAGATTGAACACAAACAAGAAATAGAAGACTGAGGCTGAATAAAGTCATAGTTTTTGTTATTTTTGGACCAAAATGTACAGTCTTGTTCAAAATAATAGCAGTACAATGTGACTAACCAGAATAATCAAGGTTTTTAGTATATTTTTTATTGCTACGTGGCAAACAAGTTACCAGTAGGTTCAGTAGATTGTCAGAAAACAAACAAGACCCAGCATTCATGATATGCACGCTCTTAAGGCTGTGCAACTGGGCAATTAGTTGAAAGGGGTGTGTTCAAAAAATAGCAGTGTCTACCTTTGACTGTACAAACTCAAAACTATTTTGTACAAACATTTTTTTTTTTCTGGGATTTAGCAATCCTGTGAATCACTAAACTAATATTTAGTTGTATGACCACAGTTTTTTAAAACTGCTTGACATCTGTGTGGCATGGAGTCAACCAACTTGTGGCACCTCTCAGCTGTTATTCCACTCCATGATTCTTTAACAACATTCCACAATTCATTCACATTTCTTGGTTTTGATTCAGAAAACAGCATTTTTGATATCACCCCACAAGTTCTCAATTGGATTAAGGTCTGGAGATTGGGCTGGCCACTCCATAACATTAATTTTGTTGGTTTGGAACCAAGACTTTGCCCGTTTACTAGCGTGTTTTGGGTCATTGTCTTGTTGGAACAACCATTTCAAGGGCATGTCCTCTTCAGCATAGGGCAACATGACCTCTTCAATTATTTTAACATATGCAAACTGTTCCATGATCCCTGGTATGCGATAAATAGGCCCAACACCATAGTAGGAGAAACATGCCCATATCATGATGCTTGCACCTCCATGCTTCACTGTCTTCACTGTGTACTGTGGCTTGAATTCAGAGTTTGGGGGTCGTCTCACAAACTGCCTGTGGCCCTTGGACCCAAAAAGAACAATTTTACTCTCATCAGTCCACAAAATGTTCCTCCATTTCTCTTTAGGCCAGTTGATGTGTTCTTTGGCAAATTGTAACCTCTTCTGCACATGCCTTTTTTTTAACAGAGGGACTTTGCGGGGGATTCTTGAAAATAGATTAGCTTCACACAGACGTCTTCTAACTGTCACAGTACTTACAGGTAACTCCAGACTGTCTTTGATCATCCTGGAGGTGATCATTGGCTGAGCCTTTGCCATTCTGGTTATTCTTCTATCCATTTTGATGGTTGTCTTCCGTTTTCTTCCACGTCTCTCTGGTTTTGCTCTCCATTTTAAGGCATTGGAGATCATTTTAGCTGAACAGCCTATCATTTTTTGCACCTCTTTATAGGTTTTCCCCTCTCTAATCAACTTTTTAATCAAAGTACGCTGTTCTTCTGAACAATGTCTTGAACGACCCATTTTCCTCAGCTTTCAAATGCATGTTCAACAAGTGTTGGCTTCATCCTTAAATAGGGGCCACCTGATTCACACCTGTTTCTTCACAAAATTGATGACCTCAGTGATTGAATGCCACACTGCTATTTTTTTGAACACACCCCTTTCAACTAATTCAACTAATTGCCCAATTGCACAGCCTTAAGAGCGTGCATATCATGAATGCTGGGTCTTGTTTGTTTTCTGACAATCTACTGAACCTACTGGTAACTTGTTTGCCACGTAGCAATAAAAAAATATACGAAAAACCTTGATTATTCTGGTTAGTCACATTGTACTGCTATTATTTTGAACAATACTGTATTTCCGATGCTTTCAAGAGATTCTAATGAACCAACTGATGTCCCATATGGACTACTTTGATGATGTTTTTATTCCCTTTCTGGACATGGACAGTAAAGTGGGCATAAACTTGCATATGCTCTCGGACTAAATATAAAATATCTTAAACTGTGTTCTGAAGATGAACAGAGGTCTTATGGGTGTGGAACGACATTAGGGTGAGGAGTTAATGACATCAATTTCATTTTTGGGTGAACTAACACTTTAAGAATGCTTCGTGAATCCATCCCCAGATGTCAATTCAGAACACCTTTGGGATGTGGTGGGACAGGAGAGTCGCAGCGTGGATGTGCAGCCGACGAAATCTGCAGCAGCTGCGTCACGCTGATGTAATGTCAATCTGGAACAAATTGTCTGAGGAATGTTTCCAGCAGTGTTTTGAATCTATGCCCAGAGAATTAATGGCACAAATAATTAATTCAGTTACAAAGGCAAAAGGCAGTCCATCCCAGTACTTGCAAGGTGTGTGTGTGTGTGTGTGTGTGTGTGTGTGTGTGTGTGTGTGTGTGTGTGTGTGTGTGTGTGTGTGTGTGTGTGTGTGTGTGTGTGTGTGTGTGTGTGTGTGTGTGTGTGTGTGTGTGTGTGTGTGTGTGTGTGTGTGTGTGTGTGTGTGTGTAAAACCACATCAATAAAATGTACACTTGCTGAGATGAAAAATTATATTTGTAAAATGTCACAAAATATTTGAAAACAGTATTTGGTGATGGGGTAGATACTTTTATTTGGACCAAATATTGGTAAGGCAGAGATTAGTATCCTGTTTTGTAGGCAGTTTTGCAAGAAATGTATCTGATTAAGACCTGCTGAGTAAAGATTATGCATCTGCATGTAAGATTATGTTTGGTTACAGTGCACAGTCTGATGCATTGATGAGCTTTTCTGCTCGGCTAGGAAAGTCACTGTGTAATATCCTGCTTAAATGAACCTTCCTTTAACTGGTGTCATCAAAATCTGCTATTAATGGTTTCAAATATCTCTTATCTAAGGGTGTTTGCAGTCTGGTTTGCTCTCTGTTTTGGCTCTTTTTATGCATGTGTTTTTTTCCCCTCTCTTTCTCAGGCTGGTGTCCTCTGTTCAAGCCATTATGGCGTCCTCTGCCGGGTACATCATTGCCTGTTCTTGTAAAGACATCATCGAGGACCAGTGAGTATCAGCTGAAGATGTGCATTACGGCTAGATGCATAAAATATTTTTTTTCTTCTTTTTTTGGTAGTTCCAGTTGATTTTATTAGCAGACAGATTCATTATTCTACACATAACACTGCTTTACTTTAGTGTTTGTTTGTTTTCCCATGTGCCTCTGTCGCCTTGTTTCATTTGCGCTTCATTTGCGAATACAGCTGAGCATTCTCTAATTTCTATGGAATTGTTCCCAGATGTGTTGGAGTGCGAAAGTATTCCCTTAACTCTGAGTGTTTCTAAGAATGTGCTATTCCTCCAATGCATACGTTGTCAGAATAATATAATTAGGCTCTTAACCTAATTAGTTTCTATCTGTAAATCCACTGTGGCACACCGATCCAGGGGAAAGGGAGCAAGAGAGAGAGCAGACTTGCAAAATACTCTGGAATAACTTGGTGACTTTTTATGATGGCTTTAGTCAGCGGTTTCAGTTCATAATTAAAAGCTGCTTCTTAACACTCTCTTTAAAACCCATCCAATGTGTTCGTGCTGATGGTTTATAGAAAAACGTTTGCTCTAATTTGATTTGCCTCATCTAATTGAATTCATCATTTTAAACAGATTTTTTTTTTTGCCTTAACTTGAAGGCCCACAAGTGAATAAAGATTGGCAGTTCAAATAGGTCAAAGCAATCATGTTTCATAAATGATTTAAGCCATGTAAACTCAATTACTCAGGGTATGTGATGTAAATGCAACATCAAGGGAACAGGAAGTCTGGGAATTAGACTAATGCTGTGTCCCAAATTACCTGCTTAAGCTATGCCTTGAAAGTATGTGCTCTTTGTGAAGTAAAGACTAGGGTGTGTAGCAAAACAAATTTTTTCCTTGAAGAAAATAAAGGTGTTATTTGGTTGAAAGGTGGGTATTGCTAAAGGCTCGCTAAATGAAAAACACCTCACAGCCTTTTTTCTGCTGCCTGCAGATTACCGTAGATATCATAATAAGTGTGCAGACTTTTTTTTTTTGTGTGTGACTGTAGCAGAAGAGTAGAGTAGACCAGCTTTGGAGCATACTATCATACGCAATGACTATCAAATTGCGTCTTTAACGGATGTTCTTTTGCATGGTTGCGCACATCCAGTCACTGACAGAATATGCACAGATCTGCACTACAAAAATTTACTGGAAATACTAGACCATCATTTACAATAAGTGTTTTTTGTAGAAAGGAATATAATATTACGCCTGTTTCACACCGCAAGCGTGAGCAGCACTTCAGCGTAACTACACCGTGAGTGCAGCTACAGACGCGCGAGAGTATTCACACTGGAAGCGTCACAGCAGCGGCTCCCACAATGATAGAGCCTATAGCTGTCTGAGTATTAAATACTAAACTAAAAGTAATTTTATTATATTTTCTGGCTAGTTTACTTTACTTTTTATAATACTTTTGCTCAAACGGAATAATTAAAACAAGTTTTAAGGGTTAAATCTTCTACAGATGATTTTTATTCTTCGTTTTCTTTAATGACATACTCCAGTTATTGTTAAAACACACCACATGTGCTTCTTGTGTGCATTTTGAGCACTTTTTTTGTGATATTATATTTATTTTGTCCAAAAGTGTGCTTTCACTTTACACCGTGACTGCAGCTGCAGACAGAGAGCCTATACCTGTCTGAGTATTAAATACTAAACTAAACGAAAGTTTATTATATTTTCTGGCTAGTTTACTTTATTTTTTTATAATCATAACCATAGGCCTACTTTCACCCAAACTGAATAATCAGAACAAGTTTAAATTGGTAAATCTTCAACAGATTTTTTTTATTCTTCGTTTTCTTTTCTGACATACTCCAGTTATTGTTCAAATACACTACACGTGCTTCTTGTGTGCATTTTAAGCACTTTTTGTGTGAAATAATATTTATTTTGTCCTTTAAAAGTGTGCTTTCACTTTAATTGAGCGTCAGGAGCGTCGGCAGCGCAGCAAAAATAGGCTCGCCGCCGAAACCCCCACTTCACTGCTCACGCGACGCTCCTGCTCCCGGTGTGAATGCACTCATTGATTAACATGGGCGCCGGAAAAAAAAATACGCGCCGCTCACACTTGCGGTGTGAAACGGCCGTTAAGCAAATCTTTGTTTGTTTTTTTTAACATAATTTCCTGACAGAATTTACCCTTAAATAGGTTTGGGAAATGTTTGTGTTTACTAGACAGATTCACATGTCTCTATATGATGCGAAGAGTCTCTGTGTTGAAATTTATCTGACTTGTGTGACGTTTTCAATTGTCTATGAACCCTTTATTATTTTGCGGACACCATTCAGACAGGCAGTCATTGAGCGCATCTTTCAGCATAATTTCTCCAGTCTTCTGTGTCAATTGATCCTTCAGAAATCATTCAAATATGCTGATTTGGTGTTCAAGAAGCACTTGTTAGTAATGTTGAAGACATTTGTGCTGCTTCATTCATTTTTATTTTTTTGAGAATACTTTGATGAATAAAAAGTTCAAAAGAACATAATTAGACATGTATTTATCCAAATTTGACATAACACAATAGTTTACTCTTGTGGCCACATTTATCTTGGGAAAACACTAAATAGTTTTACTGCCTCTTCAATCTGACTGGTGTTTGATTTGCTAGCCATATTTTAAGGAAATACTTCACCCCAAAATGAAAGTCATAATTTACTTACTCCCATGTTGTTGTTGTAAACCTGTATGAAGGTTTTTTTTCTTAAATGCAATACAAAAGAAGAGATTCATAAGAATCTCAAAGTTTTTATTTATTTATTTATACATTTATTTTCAAGCCCAGCACACCTGTCTGTCTGTTTTTTTTTAATCCTTATCAAATATAAAGGATGACTGGGAAATAATAATTTTCTCAATTTCTCTTGATCTTTCATCCCATATCTCTCTCTTCTCCCTCTGTCCAGGCATTGGCTTACCAGCAGCTATATCCTCTTTGCGGTCCCCTACTTCATCTATGACATTTATGCCATGTTCTTGTGCTACTGGTACAAACTTCAGGTCAAAGATCACGAGGAGGATAGCGAGACCAAACCGATGAGGTCAGCCATCATCGGCTATCTGCGCAGAGAGTTCCTTATGGTCTTGCACCATGTCGTCATGGTCACTGTCTGTTTCCCTGTCTCAGTGGTGAGTGGAATGAGGGTTGTGTGACAGTCATTAACATATGTCTTTTTCATAAACACACATATAAAGTACATCTTGTTTTGGTGTATGATAATGCCCTTCAGAGCATGTTTTTAGGGTTTGGAGTGTTGCAAAAGAGGGATTTGATGGGTCATGCTATGCGTGTAGGGGTTTAACGGTACACAAAACTGACGGTACGGTACGCTCCTCGGTTTTGAAGTCATGGTTCAGTACAGCAGGGGAGAGAAAATGAAATATAAAATAGCTTTTTATTTATTTTTATTAACCAAAATTGTACCATTACACCCCTAGGTGTGGGTGTCTTGAAGTGTGGCTGAGTCTAACTTGTCCTGAATGGGCCTGTGTACCTTCACCATGTGATTATGCTCTCCATCACTCTCCATCTGTATCCATGGAGATTGTTGCTGTCGGCAGCGGTACAGCAGCCAGCCCTCTGGAATTAGCTGCACTTAAAGGGCAATAAGTGTTATGGACTGATAAGAGAATGAGAACCTCTGCAGCACTTTCCTCTGATAAAACCACATTAAGCCTTTCTACACAAGTCTGACTTTCTCTTCCTTTTTCTTTCTGTTCTGTTCTGTTCTTTTCTTCCCCTTCTCTTTTTCATCCCTTTCATTTCTGTATCCACATACCATTCCCTTTTCTATTATTTCCCCTTCCCTTTCACTCCTTTTTCTTTATATTTCTCTTCCTTTTCCCTTCCCTTTCTCCTTTCCTTCTTTATCTTTTCATTTCCATTTCTTTCTGTTACTCTTTCCACATCCCACTTTCCTTTATTTGCTATTCTCTTTTTTTTTTTTCCTCCCCTTCCTTTTAATTAAAAAACAATATTTCCTGTAATTTTCTCCATTCCTCCCACTCCTCATCCACTTCCATTTTCCATTACCTTCATTTTTTTTCTTTCCATTCCCATCCTTTCCTTTCCTCCCGTCTTTTCCTCTTCCCCATCCTTCCCTTTCCTTTTCCTTTTTTTTTCCTTTTCCTCTTTCCTTTTCCTCTCTTTCTAGTTCTGGAGACAGGGCAAAGGGGATTACTTCCAGGGTGTGATGTTCCTGGCAGAACTCAGCACCCCGTCTGTCTGTCTGGGAAAAATACTCATCCAGGTACTAAACACAATAGCTCTTTCGTGGTGAAATCTTTTCATATTTTTAATACTTTCTTTTGTCATGTCAACGTATCTTTCTTTAAATGACACAGACAAGCAGATTTTCACATTTTTCTTTCTTTTCCTTACAGTGTATGGGTAATTTCTACCAGACTCACTAATCTTAAGACATTTGATTGAATGATCTTTCACAGACTTGTTTACTATACCAGCTCTCTTTTACATGTCTCCTTCACTCCTTGAGTGTTAATGGTGTTAGTGGGGAATATTGAATCATGGTTATTAGGGTTCATTGCTCTGCCTATTAATATTTTTCCATCTTTTAATCGCTCTCTCTTTCTCTACTTCCTGCTCTCCTTTGTTTCTTTGCCTCAGTACAAGCTACAGCACACTCTCCTACATAAAGTCAATGGAGCTCTTATGCTGGTCACTTTCTTCATCTGCAGAGTTCTTCTCTTCCCCTACCTCTACTACGCCTACGGCAGGTATGATCACTATTTAACACTCTCAATCATTCAGTCTTTTACTAGGTCTTCTATTTCTCTGTCCCTTCTCTTTATCCTCTCTTTCTCCACTGATTCACAGTCCCTCTGATGTTTCTCACTCATTCTCAACCTAGGATTAGGACCACAAAATATCACAAAATCATTCTGTAGTTAAAATTCTGTAAATGTAAATTAAAAGTCAAAATGTCATATGATCATGCATTAAGTTTATTAACAGTTTATTAATCTTTGATTTATTATTAACAGTTTATTAATTGTCATATATCGGAACAATGTACAATAATTGCATATAAAGCTATCAAACATTCATAAGCTTGAAAAATGCTTATTTACTACAGAGAACAGTTTTGTGACTGTTTGTATAATTATTTATAGTAAAGAAAGGTCACATCTCTAACTTATCATTCATGGTAGCAACATCTCAAATTGATATTACTAGTAGAAGTAATTTAATAATAAATATAATTGTAAGGATATAACTCAAGTAAATAATACATAAATATTTAAAGGCTGTATGCTGTTTAAAAGTAAACATTGTTTTAAAAAAGATCAAGTGAAAAGAACCATCTAGACATAATTAGTATTATTAGTGGAGACATATTATTATTATTACATGGAGACAAAGCTAAATCTACTGTACAACATTAGCCTAATATATTTCTGTCAATATCTTCACATTAACCCAAACTTTTATTTTCATGGGTTGCTGTGCAGACCTTTTGAGTGTCTGTGTTCATATGACCGTTTTCTCAAATTAAATGGTAAATTAGTGAAGTGAAGTGACGGTTTATGCGTTAGTGTCCTCATATAGTCACACGGCAGAGGCTAAAAAGACACCGAGCGTTTGCGCGCAACTGTGCATCAGCCCCTTCATTCACAAAGAGATGCAGAACATGCAAGAGCAATATTTAAATAATATTTTGCAGTTTAATATTCACGTACACTAGTATATATTCGGCTTAGATAAACATGGAAGCGACTGAACGCAGCTGCAGGCACCGAATATAACTTACACGGAAATCTGTACCGGTGGCCTACAACAGAAATGATGGTATCGTCAATTTTTTAAAATTATTACCGACTTGGTACAGAAGTACTGGTACTTGTGAGATCCCTAGGAGTAATGTATACATGTAGACCAAAGATCAGATCTGCAATTGCTCTGTACTGTAGGCTACTATACTTATTGTAGCCATTAAAAAAGGTATTTATTTAGTTTCATATTTATGTTTAAGTATTATGAACTGTTTTATTTATATTGATTATGGAAAGTAAACAGCATAAGTAAGATATGATACGTCATAAGATGTGCAATGTCAGAAGACCTGGAGTGGGTCAGAAATTATTTTGGCCACTTCATTCATTAAGTTTGTTTTATTACGTTCTGTTGAACGCCTTTCTTTAAAGTGAATTTAATTTGGTATAAATTGTATCTTAATTTTAATAAATTTTACATCAACCAATTACAACTATATAGCAGACGATAAATGGAGGCAACGGAGTGATCACTCACATTGTGCGTGAACTGGAGCACGTCTTATATGAACCGAAACTCAGCGCATAGGCTGTACTTACCTTACAGATATGACACAATTAAAATTAAAATGTATTTATATTATATTACTTAAATGCTAATTAGGCTATAGTTTAGAATTCTCTCCAGTGTATATATATTATGTACTTAAATTAATTGTAATTTTTTACTTAGTTGACTAATGGTTTAAATGAACAACTATTAGTCTAGTGGAAAAAAACAGGGGCATCCTTACTTAATTCACATATTTTACTCCACCAGCCGTTTTTTATTTTTTTATTTTAGATTTCGGTATTTTCCATTTAAAGTCCCTGTAAAGGCAATTCTATAAAAAAATTCTAAACACATTTTAAATGTTAGAAATGTATTGCTAAAACACATTGCAAAGACTGTGAACTGTGTAGGACTAAATTGTGTAGCCTACAGTTTGCTAGGTAGCTATGCCTTCGTCGCGGAAATGCATACTACCTGGATGTAGTCACTTACAAAACAGATTGGTGTCCTTATCTAAATTTCCGAAAAACGATCATATTAAGAAAAGTGGATTCATTTTATGAAGAGCCACTTTGATGGAGAGCTGAGGATCACCAACAACAACCGCCTCTGTAGTGATCATTTTACACAGGATAGTTTTATAAACTTTTACTGGTGAATGGGGCTGAACTGACTATCTCCCGCTTTCATCTTCCTGGATGTCCCGCCGACAGCCGGTGCAGACATCATCCGCAATAACATTACGTGCCCACCAATGAGTGTAAGTTACGGTGCATCCGAAAAGTATTCACATCGCTTCACTTTTTCCAATTTGTTTTTAATGTTAGAGCTTTATTCCATAATGGATTAAATTAATTATTTTCCTCAAAATTCTATGAACAATACCACATAATGACACTGTGAAAGAAGTTTGTTTGAAACTTTCCATATGTTGTATTATATAAATAAACAATAAAATAATAAATGACATGTGCATGTTCAGTATTCACAGCCTTTGCCATGACACTCAAAATTGAGCCCAGGTGCATCCATCCTATTTTCATTGATAATCCATGAGATGTTTTTACAACTTGGTTGGTAACCACCTGTGGTAAATTCAGTTGATTGGACATGCTTTGGAAAGGCACACACCTGTCTATATAAGGTCCCACAGATAACAGTGCATGTTAGAGTACAAACCAAGGAGTCTGTATGAAGCATTTTATCGAGGCACAGATCTGGGGAACAGAAAAATGTCTACAGCATTGAAAGTCCCAAATGAGCACAGTGGTCTCCATTATCCATAAATAGAAGAAGTTTGGCACTACCAGGACTGTTCCTAGAGCTGGCTGCCCGGCCCAACTGAGCGATCAGGAGAGAAGGGCCTTAGGGCGTTTTCACATCTGAAAGTCTGCACCAAGGTCCAAACCAAAGTTTGTATTTTGATATATTGTACACATTTGGTTAGTTTTGGTTTGCTTTCACATTGCACTTATGCAAGCGCACCAAAGAACTTAACATGACACACTTGCGTCTTGTCGTCATCATCTATGTGGGCTGCATCTTAACATTGATTGGTTTGTTAGCGGACGTGCATCTGACGTCAGTGTGTTGTCAATTCAGTGGGTAATTTTGACAAGAATGAATGACCAGACGCATATCGTTGATAAAACTGTTAATGTTATGGCATTACTATCTGCAGCACCAACTATACTCGAGGCAAATTCACCAAATGAACGTCCTCGTTTTGCAAACATTTTATCGGCGCCGACAGGAAAGGAGGGGAAGATAGCTAGGCTTTTTAGCCAAACAATGTAATTTGTTTTATAGTTATGTAGGCTATATTGATTATGAAACGTGCACAGATGTGCAATATATGTCAAAGACATAGGTCAGAAATGATTTTGACCACATCATTGCATTTTGTTTTGTAGAAAGCTTTGTATAAATTGTATCTTAATTTTAATAAATGTTTCATCATTTGCCTGAATTTAATAAATAATATAGCAGACAAACCGTGATGGAGCAATGCGTTGCACATGAACTGGAGCGGTCTCATAAATAAACCGAAACTCAGCATAGAGAGGCTGTCTCACAGACATGAGATATATATATTATATATATATATTATAAGCTTGAAAATAAATAGTCAAGCAGAGCACACTGTTCACGCAAGCTGACTGAGCGGTTCTGTTTAAAATGCTGCGCGCTCCATCACTGCATGTGCTATGCGTTTAATCTGTGTTTTTTCACTAATCTTACACCAGAACTTCCTGTAAATGGTGTGAAAGTCCAAACTATACAGAAAATGCTTTCACACAAGAAACGACCCGAACCTTTGTTCAGTTTGGTTCTGACTGAGACTACCTCTTTTCGTCGGACCAAATTTCATCTGTTTGATCCGGACCATGGTCCGAGGGAGGTTTCAGACCTGTAATTTTGGTTCGTGCCAAACTGAAAAGTCCGAAAATCCAGACCAAACAAGGTAGGTGTGAAAGCACCCTTAGACAGAGTGACCATCGGGTTCTTGGTCACCTCCCTGACTGAACTCACGCATTTCCCTGTGGAGAGAGAAGAAACTTCCAGAAGAACAACCATTTCTGCAGCACTCCGCCAATCAGGCCTGTATGGTAGAGTGGTCAGACGGCACATGACAGCCTGCCTGGAGTTTGCCAGAAGGCACCTGAAACAAAAGTATCTTGGCTGATAAAACAAAGATCGAACTCTTTGAGCTGAATGGCAAGTGTCATGTTTGGAGGAAACCAGGCACCCCTCAACACATGGCCAATATCATCCATAGTGAATTCCAGTAAAGCATGGTGGGGGCAGCATCATGCTCTGGGGATATTTTTCATTGGCAGGAACTGGGAGATTAGTCATGATCAAGGGAAAGATGAATGCAGCAATGTACTGAGACATCTTTGAGCGCTCTGGACCTCAGACTGGGGCAAAGGTTCATCTTCCAACAGGACAACGACCCTAAGTGCACAACCCCAAGATAACAAAGCAATGGCTATGGAACAACTCAACTCTGTGAATGTCCTTGAGTGGCCCAGACTTGATCTCTGGGGAGATCTGAAAATGGCTGTGCACCGATGCTCCCCATCCAACTTGATGGAGTTTGAGAGGTCCTGCAAAGAAGAATGTGAGAAACTGCCCACAAATAGGTGTGCTTAGACAAGCTTTTAGAATCCTACTTGAAAAGAATTGAGGCTGTAATTGGTACCAAAGGTGCTTTGACAAAGTATTGAGCAAAGGCTGTGAATTCTTATGTACATGTGAATTTTTTATTTATTTATAAATTTTCAAAGATTTCAAAGAAACTTCTTTCACATTGTCATTATGGGGTATTCTTTATAGAAGTTTGAGGAAAATTAGGTTTTTCCCAGTTATCCAGGTCTATGTTTTCCCCTTTCCTGGTTTTCATTTTGTCACATAAAATGTGGAAAAAGTGAGGCACTGTGAATACTTTCCGAATGCACTGTAGGAGTTGGTCATTCATGCCTCAAATAGCTGCTCGGAGGCATTGCAAAAATGGCTGCAGAGTGATCGTACTTATCTTGAAAGGGACTTATAATTTACTAAATACATCTAATTTCTTACACCATGTTTACACCAGACATGAGTGGTACTATGCAACAAAAGCAGATCCATTATAATCCATCATAATGATGCTGTCTACACTGGATGCGGCGACAAGAAATTCCTGACAGTAAACTGATGCCTTTCGTACTTCAAGCACTCACGCTACTTCTGACACAAATATCAAATGGATTTGCAACGGTTGCTTTGTTTTGTCCAGTGTAGACTTAATTTGTCAGTTCAAATTCACTTATTCACTGTAAGCTGACTCCATGCATGTTTTTTTCCTGCTCATATCACAGGTACGCATCCATCCCCTTCTACATGGTGCCGCTGTCCGTGCCCTGGCAGTATAACGCAGGTGCAGCTTTGCTCATGGCCCCGCAGGTTTACTGGTTTTCCCTCATCTGCAGGGGTGCCTTTCGCCTCTTCACCAGAGCCTCACGGCACAAAGCGGCCATTAGCAGCACAGACTCTGAACCGAAAACCTCCCTGCCCTCTGCTAATGGATACAGCCCAAGAGAGACTGATTCGCACTGAGAGAGGGGTAGAAATAGAGATGTAGCTGCAGGATTGTTAGGTTTAGGCCAAATAGGAAACAGAAGACAGCATTACAGAGCTCAATGGGTGGGTCTTTCTTTGACCCCACAGTGTCGGTCAACAGGCATAGAAAATCAATCTGTGTACCCTCTCTATTCACCATCATCTTCTCTTGAAAAACAAGACTAATTTTTTTCTCTAACATGCACACCCTCTGTCGGAGCAGTAGGTTGGGGAAATGTCATCTGCTTTGCAGGGTTAGTGCATCATTTGTAAATTTAACATGGTCATAAGCTTCAGAAAAAGGGACCGATGTGGACAAAGCAGGAACAGTATTTAAAATTAGTGATAGATGGAAGGATTAAAAGATACATGCCATGCACCTCTCTTGAGTATCTGTCTCTCTTGAGTATCCGTCTCTTTGTTTGTTACAGTTGCATAGAGGATACAAAAAAAGGGAACAGAAATATCTCTGTCAATTTGTACATATATTTTTATTATTTACGTTGAACTCCAAATAGATTTTGAATTTATTTTAGATTTTTGTAGAATGTTCATTTTGTTATTTAGTTATATTCCTTATTAAGGGTGGGTAAGTTTAAAGCAAAGCCGTTCACTACTAAGAGTGTAAACCGAAAGTTAGATTTAAAAAAAACCTCAGATGCATGGCCTATTCCCAGTTATCCAGGTCTCTGTTTTCCCCTTTCCTGGTTTTCATCATAGCTGAAAACAATATGGCAGCGGCTGTATCCAGTTAGTGAATCAGCAGCTATAAAGAAGAAGGGGTCATTTAACGGATTTGGATAGGGGTGAGATAATGCATTAGCATATCTCTGCTGCAGTACTCCAATCCTTTTAAGATCCAGATGTCAGATGGAGGGGGAAGGAGCGAACTGCTCATTGAAACGCTGCACTTAAAAAAATAAAAAATAAAAAAACAGGCTGAAGTTGGCATGGCACTTGGACGAACCTGAGCCAGTTTGTTTGTACTTTTCCTACAGTTTTATGTGAGGGGTTTAGACTGCCAGCAGAACGGCCCTCGCTAACCTCTTAGTAGATCCACGCCACAATATGAAGTCTATACTACCACTGATTGTAATATGCACATTAAATGTGTAACAACTGTTCTTTTCCACGCTGAGAAAATGTTTATCCGTTTCTCGAGCTGTCTGCCTTTTGTTTCTGTCTGGATATTTAGGAGGTCAACTGATGACATGTGTCTTCACTTTTATGGTAAAAGTGTCATTGTAACAACACTGTCACATGCCTCAACTCACAAAAAGGACTGCCAGTTTGATGCTATACAGTATTATTATATGGGGTGGAAGTAAGAAAACAGTAAGATTTGCACTGAATTATCACAAGGAGGTTTGCTAAACAAACATCTAAGTCTGTGAGATCCTTTATCACTTTTAAAAGCAAGACACAGATGGCTCTTCTTGAAAAAAGTCTTGGATTTAGTTCTGGACCACTATAAATTAAATCTTATAGGTTAGTGATGTTTCTTTTACTCATTAGAATGTTATTTTTATTTTTCTGCTTTACAGCTTGTGCTGTGCGCGTGTGTGCGTGCCCAAAGACATCAATGTAGCCGTATAATTTATGCTTTTAACATGCTCTTTACACAAAGGACTACTGGATTGTTTTACACTGAGGCATCACATCATTAACTAAAAGGGATAGCCCAGTGGTGGGTATGAATATGGCCAGTATTCTCAACTATAGCAAAGTTATACTGGTTTGTGAACTGGTTAAAATATTTTCAAGCTAGCAATGATTCTGACTGTGTTTTATGTAATTTATGCTTATTGTTAATTTATTCTTATTTATGTATTTATTTGGCCATGTCTGAATGTACATATGAATACACATCTAAATGTTTTTTCTGAGTGGGCTTCTGTTTATCTAGTTGCCTGAAGACTGTTCTGTAATTTTTGTTCTCTCAGCTGAAATATACTCTTGCTCTCTCCTGCTGTGCTGGTGCTGTGTTTGACCTCCTTTTATACTGAAACAAAGGTTGTGTCACCTGATTTGGTGTGTAAGAGAAAGAGACAATTGTCTGACTGTGTTTTTCTTCGAGTACCAGGCCATTGACTCTTGGTTTCATAATTATAGAATTCAGTTCTCTAGTTATTTAGGCCTAAATGATATGTTAAAAGATATGTGCTGTAAAAAAATATTTATTGAGATATCGCGTCTATCTCAGAAAATAGCCGAGGCTCGAAAAAGAGTTAGCGGCCTGCTCTTATGCAGCTAATCGGAGAACACTGACTGGACTCGAATCAGACTGAAATTTGTCTTTGATCGCATTTAGTTAAGGCATTTACAGCTTTGCTATACATTTAGCTTACTGTTTTATTGGTAATTTTGTAAACGAGACTTAGAATAACTCCGAGAAATAATAATAATGTATTTAACTCATTTAAATGTAACCCTATCGTAGCCTACATCAGCTAACATGACCAATTCTAGATTTCTAGTAAGTAAAACTCCTGAGGTTTAGTGGGCTTGTATTAACGACTACTGCTAAAACGGAATCTAGATGTATGTTTGATCACTGGATCAGCAGGCTGAACCTCTTCTCATCTCGTAAGGTGCTAATGTTAGAGCGGGACCTGTGAATGTCTGAATAATATGGCAAATGGCGCCCCCTGGTGGCCCTTTTAATCTCTACTCAGTGTAATAAAACCTGCTGATTGATTTTTAGTAGCCGAATCATCTAATGGGCATGTGATTTTATACAGAACTACTTACCTCATCTGTAACATTAGTAGACTTTTTTTTATCCATGTTTTGCAGAACAAAAACAAACTGGTTGGCACAATGTGTATATGCTTAAAAAAGAGCAACCGATAAAATAGTTATTTATTTTCATATATATATTTTAATAACCACATTTTCACGCATCTGTCTGACATATAGCCTACTACAGCCCCATTTCTAAAAAACTTATGACATTTTAATTTTTAATAATATCCAAGTCAAACAGTTCTAAGAGTCCACAATAAGTTGGTAATAGACGAGGGTATTCTGTTTGGGTATAAATGGAGCATCAACTAAAGATTCGGTTTTTGCAAGTAAAGTCAAGATTAATTATGACCTACCAAATTTCATGAGAAGTGTCCAACAACTCCAAAAACAAATTTCTCAATGCAAGATTACAAAAAAAAAAAACTGGTATTTCAGTATCTAGCATACATTGTGACAAGATTCAGTTAATCGAGAAAACTCCATGTAGGGCAAGGCAGGAAACCGCTGTTGAATGTGTGTGACCTTCGAGCCATCAGATGGCAATCATGGCATTGCATGAGAAACTCGTGCTTCTGTCTTAAATATAGCCACATGGGATCGGAAGTACTTTGGAAAACAGTTGTCACTTAACACAATCTGCCGCTGTACAACGGGTGCAGATTTAATAGACATTGAGTTCTCAGTTCAAAGACAAAGAGGACCACCCAGACTTTCATCAGCAACAGGTAGCCTACAAAATAAATCGTTCACAATTCACAATCAATTCACAATTTAAAAAGTGTAATTAAAAGAAAAGGTGATGAGACATTCACCATGGTAAATGAGCCCCTTTTCCAACTTTTTGGAGAGTTGCAGACATCAAAATCTAATTTCGATATATTTACAAATTAAAAGATGGTCAGTGAAAACATTAGAAATCTTTTCTTTGCATTTTTGTCAGATAAATAAAAATAGAAGTCTTGATTTTATTGCATTTTACAAAATGTCCCAACATTTATGGAAATGGGGTTGTAGTTTGTATTGTTTATGTGATGAATTTACAGCTTTTATATGAAGTTTCTTTTGCTCTCCATATGTATGACCATTATTGGGGACCAAAGTTATTATTTTAGCAAATTATCAGTCATTGAACATTACATGGGATTTTTATATAATGCTCAGATATTCTTTTAATTCCTAATTGACCTATTGACCCTCCTTTTATTCATGATGCGAGTCGGCACAATAATTTATGTTTCCATGTCTTATATTTGCACAGTCTCTATTAGCGAACATTCACATATTTCTAATCTATTTTCCCCACATTTTAGGAAAAACTGAAATGTTTAAAGTTGCAATATGGTGTATTTGTGTAGCCCTGTCGTCCCCCAGTCCCGGTCTCCTCAGCTGGAGTGGGCATTCCTCCATACAGCAGCATCTCAGCGGAAGAAGGGAGGGGTTTGATCCGCGCCGGGAAACTACAGGCTCGATGCAGCCTCCGCCGATTCATGAAGTCAGGGTGTCTCCAGACCGCAATGGCTATGGGTCTAACGTCGAAAAAATCGTCTTCTAGGAATCCCGGCGTGGAGCGCAAGAATCTCATCACCGTCTGCAGGTAGCTAGTTTATCGCATGACTCATTGAACCGATTTTCACGACACCAGTCGTGTTTTTATTTAGATAATATCGCGTTACCTAGTATTTAGATTTTTTTAAATTATTATTATTATTATAGATATATATTATAAACTAGAACATATTTCGTAGGAACTTACATTCTTGCGTAAACGCTTAATATTAAAGATGAGGCCCTTGAGGACGTCGGAGCGTTATTTCATTTCAGCATCCATGACGTCATTACATCCATCTGTCCATTTCATGCCATGGACGCGACATGCTAAAACCACACTATGGCCTTCAACCTCACAGAGCCTTTCACAAGAATGAGTTTGGTAAACATTTATGAATTTGGCTGTATTGTTGGTGTCTTTTCTTCTCATTAAGGGCTACAAAAATAAATACAATCATAAAGTAGCAGTATCCTAAGTGATAGGCCTACCTACCCTTTATATTTCTATCAAAGTTATCAAATTTCTTAATCCATGTTCCTGGTCTTTTTGTGAAGAAATGGTTCATCTTGTTATTTATAATCAAAATCGAATTACTTCCTCACTTTATCAGAAACAACTTTCTGCTGATGTAACTTGGTGTTAGACAAATATGAAATGATTCCCCTTACATTTAATGTACATAAATACTGAATATCAAATGCAACTCACACTTAATTACACTTTTTAAATATTGTATATACATACAATTTCCTCTGTATTATATTATTGACCAAATCTCACTAGAATGAAGGTAATGTCCACTTTGTTTCGATTGCTTTCATTCATCATACCAGTTTACATCATTTCATTCATCATTCATTCATCATACCAGTTTACAAAATTAATGCTCTGAACCTCACAGCTTTATCAAATCAGATATTGAAAATGATTACGATTTTTTTTAGTCCTTGTCAGGAGATTCACATCATAATTTATGGCACATCAGTCTTTGCATCCATAGATTGGACACTCAGCCCTATATGTTGTATGCTTGCAATACTATGTGCACATTTTGTCCCTGCACACTGTGCAACGTGCGTTGGTGAGTCATGGCTGAAGCTTATGAGGCACATAGAATTCCATCACTGCATTCTGTTCTGCAGGGCTGTGTGGGACTGCACCAGAGCTGCTCTTTACTGGCCGATTGGTACAGGACATTAAGTGGATGTTGAATAATTCATGTTTGGGGGCGCCCCAGGCATAGGCCATGTACAGTTGCTGAATGGACACAGAACACTGTCACTCCTGTTGGGACAGCAGCACCATTGTGTTGTCATAATGGAAACGCAGTCAAAGAGATGATTGTGATGTGGCAAGCTGTTGTGACATCATCATCCTCATCTCTTTGCCTGCAGAATATGGATTCTAGTCCTAATTCTAAAACAGATCTACAAGAAAAAACACCTTCATTAATGTCAGCACATATTTATTAAGCATACAGCACTGTGGTTAGAACCAAACTCTCCAAGGTTCTACCATCTGGATGGCATAATGAACTGTTAAACACTTGAAACACGTATGCTAATGAATGGTGGAAAAATGAACAAGAAAGAATTACAAAAATGGACTTCAGACCTCACAGATTATTATAAACACAAAGACGCTTTTGTTGAAAAGGGCAGGGGCCATTCTCTGCTACCCACGTCCCTTGTATGGCCACATGGCTAGAGTTGTTTTTAACATTTAACAACAAGACACAGGACGAAGAACTTGACAAGAAAAAAATATATATATTTTCGAATCTTAATTAATGGCTGCTAGCAAAGAAATCTCAAATAGTGCTTGATTAAATTGGATCACGATTAGCTCAGATTACTTGATGCTCTCAGGGACACGTAGTTCAGATTAGCTAAAACCTCCCGTGTCTCTGTCATGACTGTTGTATTTCTCTGGTACATTGAGATCAGGAGACATTTCATTTCCTTCACTCTCAATCCTGAAACCTTCAACCCCAATGTCATTTCTCTCAGTACACAATACGATGCCCCTTTACGAAAGTTGTTGCTTAGTCTTTAGCCAACTTTAGACCAGGTGGAAATTCTCAAGGGTCGGGGAAATGTTTGATTTTGGCCCCTAAATCACTAGTCTTCTAAGCTGGAAATCAGGGGCAAATCTAACCAATATACAAGCTCTGGAAAAAATTAAAGAGACCACTTAACATGGATTTCTCAGTGTTAAGTGGTCTCTTAATTTTTTCCAGAGCTGCATTTATATGAAGCACCTTTACTGAAACTGAGAGCTGTTGACATTGTGGAAAAGAGTTTTGACCAACAGACACATTATTAGTTTCACTCCCCATAACCCACCCACTTATCTCAAAGCTGAGTTCCTTCTGCGCTAAGATCAAAAGCATTAATGATGTCGAATTTCTGCTGCCTCTTTTACAATGGTTACACATATACAGTTTCGATCACTGACAGAATTATAAACAGTTACATAGTTTCAGTTTTCTACTCTTTCAGTTTTTACACTCTAAACAAATGTCAGTTTCAACACAAGGGCACTCATGATACGTTTACAGGTTTGTTGGTTGGTTTTCACTAATTAAATACTTTGAATGCACTTGAAGTTGTTTTTGAAATAGAATTACGTTCCAAACATTGTTGTCATATATAAGGCAAGAGCTCAGTACTGCATACCATAAGATTTATAACAGTAACATCATCATTGTGAGGGTGTATGAAGTTTATGAAATGTAAAATAGGGCATGATGACTGCATCCCAGTTCAAAGTTGAAAGGTAAGCGTTCCAGCGGTCAAAGAAATGGCTCTTTTTGATGTCCCCATGTCTTGAATTTCCAGTAAATGGAATGGCCCATTTTGCTTTTCTCCTTGTAAAAGTTTTCCAGACAGCTGAAGCGAGTAATGTAAAGGTGTGGACTCCGAGGATTCAAGAACTCTGCAAGGATGAGCATTTGAATTCAGTGTCAGTCTATGTATCAATCAACAGCTTTAGTTTTGTGTATGACTTTTCATCTGAAATTATATACAAGAAGTCACTGGATGATGTCTTATAGCACTTAGAACTTGTGGGACATAGTTCTCTTGAAAATGCTTTGGAGGTTGTTGATGGTGTTTACATTTCCTTAAAGGTTTTGGAAGATCAATTTTATGCAGAGACATTTAAAAAAAAAAGGAATTGGGTATGATTTGGCATATTTTCAGTTCAATCTTCATCCTTGAAATGTAGTTCCCTGACCATCTGATTTCGTAGGAACATGTCAAAATCTAATTTGTTACCAAATATGTCTTGGCACCAGCTTAGCGACCTCTGACTGGTTCTTTCATGATAAATTTTAACTTCTAACTCAGAGCAATCTGGCTGAAAGCACAATTACACGATCAGTCGTTGTCACTTACTTGGCTTCTCAGTCAACACATACCTAACCCTTTAACTATCCTATCCTCCATTTCTAATAAGCAACGTGTTTTGTTATCTAAGATGTGCCACAATTTAATTTAATTTGATAAAAGTTTGTATTCTCAATCTGCAGTCATTTTGTTTTGTTTTTATTGAGGAACTTTCAGGGGGAGGGGTGTGGGGGAGCATATTGAGAGTTAGCAGACAATGCTGGTACTGCCTACAAGAAGGGTGAGGTAAGGGGGGTGAAGAAGTATATTAAAAAGTTCAAAATTGAGAGTGTGAGGGAGACAAAACAAAAGAAGCCCTGGACAAGCTTGGGAGAGGAGGGACATGAAACACGAAAGAACATGAAAAAAGAGATGATTGATGGAAAGGGTATGGGAGAGCAGGATCAAAGCATAACAAGAAAGTAGGAGGTACAAAGAAATAGAAAAGAAAACGTATAATAATCAGTAGTCCGTATGCTTTAAAAGCTGAGAACGATCCAGACCCTGGAGAGAATTAGAGGTAATTCAGATAGTGTGTAGTCAAAAACATACAAAAATCTTAAGAGTAAGTGCTATGAAGTAAGATTTCATAGAAGGGTCTGGACACCTTGGTCTGTTACCAAAGTGGGCGAGACCAAGAACACAAAAGCCATTTGTTAAGTGGCCACACGTTTGTTTTTCAGTGTCAAATCGTACCAAGACAGTCTTGCTGCCACATTCCTCCATTAGCATTTCAGCTCTCACCCTGACAACCTTCAGAGACGTGCTCATCTTCATACGTGACTAGGCATAGTGTGCAATCAAATAATTTGGTTGGCTGGTGTTGGAAGTTGTCCTCCTGCAATGATTAGCATTGTTCTCATAGTGTGGGATTGCCCTGCCCTTGTGGAAAACACATCTTGGATGAGCCATAGAGCCAAGGAGAAAATCTAGACCCAACATTTCATAATGTTAAAGGCATTCAAATCTAACTTTGTTATCATTACAGAGGGACACATTTTGCTCTGGTTAAACACTGAAGCAATTAAACAGCCACGATCAAACAACTACAGGTGACTAAACTGAAATCCGAGCTGGCAATATCAGTGATCCTTGTAGAACCTTAGAATATCAATATAACATAATGAGAGGTGTTAATGATCACCATTTAAGAAATTGCTATGTCTTGAATACATAATTATATTATTGCTACAAATAATAGTCCATGGCATAACCATCATCCTTTGGAGCTGGATTGACTATTTACTAACCTGTATCTGGGATGTATTCCGGAGAAATGAAATCAAAAAAGAGACTTGGTCCAAAAGCACAAAAAAAAATGTTGAATGGCAAAAAAAATGGCAAGATGCAATAAATTATCTCCACAAAAGGTACGTTGTGATGATGATGTTTCCTCAGCTGTTGGTGATATTTTCTTATGGTTTCTTTGTTCCCAGCTTGGTGAAACTGTCCCCCCCATACTATGCCCAGCACCCTGCACCCTCCCCATAGATTTTGACTTACTCGCCGTTAAAGA
This sequence comes from Pseudorasbora parva, assembly GCF_024679245.1. Classification (NCBI taxonomy): domain Eukaryota; kingdom Metazoa; phylum Chordata; class Actinopteri; order Cypriniformes; family Gobionidae; genus Pseudorasbora; species Pseudorasbora parva. Next base: position 24,515,388 of record NC_090173.1, read on the forward strand.
GTTTTCCTCTTGGGCATAAAAGCTTTTCGGAAGGACGTAGTCTTGGTGCCTCGGCTGAAAGAGGCACCACCCATGGATATCTTTGTCTTGCCACTGGTGATGGTGGAGGAGCCCAGGGATGTTGTGCTCTTCCCGCGGGAGATAGAAGAGTTTCCCATCAAGATCTTGGTCTTATCTCTCTTGATTGATGTGCTCCCCAGGTTGAGGGCCGTCTTGCCCTCTGTGATGCTGGTGTTACCCATGGTGGAACCGAAGGTGGTGGAGAAGCTCCAGGAAGTCTCCTCCAGCAGCCAGCCTAGACGGTTTGACCTGGAGCACGTTCAAGGTTAAATTTTCTCTATTCTCCCTTGGGTGCTCTCCAGGTTCTACAGGATGAGGTTACAATGGCTCATCGCGCGCTCTTGCAGCAACGCATCCCAACGCACACAGACAGTGCCTGGCTGGGTGTGACAGTCCAAACAGCTAGTGTCAGGATGGGACAAGAATGCTAAGCGTGGTGAGAGCAACCCCCATGCAACAGCATAAAGCACTTGTTGAGCAGCATAACGTGGGCTTCGCAAGGCCACATACCTCCACTGTGTGCCTTGAATGGACAGAGGCTGCCGTAGGAGGCCTTAGTTCTATATGGAGGCAGAGCGGACAGTAGACCACATTGTACCATTACTAAAGCGAGGCACTGAAGAACACATTGTTGAGCGACACAATCAGGGGTGACATCACACAGTTCCGAGGCATTGTGCCTCCCTAGAACTGCTAGAAATGTCTTGACTTAACTGTACATGGTTTCTGAAAAAGCTGTCGTGTTGACAGAGCCCAAGACAGATTGCTGAGATTCGAGGGTGTGGTCTACTTTAATGACTTTGTTATATTAGACCCCCAAAATGTGTAGTCAAATTAGTTATTACAGAGGCATTGTTTCATATATAGCCAATGATTGAGATGCTTGCTAATTGTGCAAGTTAAAAGGTAAAGCCTGGTTCACACTGTACTTTATGGCCTCTTGTTTTAATCAAACTTAGCCACTAACAAAGTTCTGACGGTGTAAAAAATGTACTACTAGCTGTCAACGGGACTAGTGGGAACAAAGTCGTAAATACAATTGTACAGTTTTACAAAAGAAAAGTGGCTTTTACCTAAGATATGATTGTGATAATGTTGTTTAGTCTGACAAGCAACAGTATGTGCTTAGCTTAAGGTAAATGAAAAACCCTCTGAAATATTTAGCAGACAGACACATTAAAACAATGTTTTCACCACTTTAAAGGTCTATTTATTGACAATTCTGGTTTAATCCATTGTAATACTGGTTGATTTATGCTACATTAATGTAAGATTAAGAAGTCAAAGAATTAACAATGCACGTTTTATGTGTAAGGCTATGGTTGAAGTTAAATCTTTTTACTATGACTTGGTTAGTACCAATTAACTGATACATTTCCACTTGCAAAACAGAATCTCAGATCTGGATTCTGGATCAATATCCCACTTAGACCCTTCTGCATGTGAACAACAATAAAAGCCATTCCAAGTGTGGAAGTGCACACCCTCACACATGCATGCATGTTCTCTTTGTGGAAACCAGATTGGTGCCTGATCTCTAAAGATGTTCTGTCAGACAAATCTTTATCTTAAAACCATCTGTATTCTCTTTCAGGGACAAAGACATCATGCTTAGTTCCAAGCTAATTTATGGTACACTTGCACTTCATTTTGCCTCTAGAATGCATTTGTGTGCAATTCTAGAGCAAGCGGACAAACACTTGCATCTCACAAGACATCCAACCTGCTTGAACGCTCTACTTCAAAGTCATTCTTTGTGGTAACATACACATATACTGTACATAATCTGTTTGCTGTTATATTTGTCTTTAAGTCACAGATGAAAATCCCAGTAGAGATTCCATTGCGTTTCCTTGCCTCTTTTGAGAGAAGTCTTAACTACAGTGACAGACTTCTCCCCTTGACTTAAAGTGGCCTTGCTTAAAGAACTAGTAGTCTCTCCATGAGTGATTGTAGTTGTACCCACCACAAATGCAGTCTCTCCCTTCCTCAGTTTGGTCTTGCTCCTTGAAAGAACCGTCTTCCCCCATGACATGGCCTTCTTGCTTTTCATCAGTTTGATTTTCCCTTTTGTAAAGCAGGTCTTTCTCAGTAAAAGAGAAGCCTTTCCTTTTGAGGCTAGTGAGTCGTCCTCTTGCTGTATATCTGTTGTCTCGTCCTTCTCAATACTCTTTCTTGCTTTTGAAGTCTTGTTCTTTGTTTCAGAGTTTGCAGATCTCCTTTCCATCTACTTGGTTCTGCGCTTGGGCATGAGGGCCTTGCGGAATGAGGTTGTAGTACTGCCTCGGCTGAAGCTGGCTGTGCCCAGGGATATGGTGGTCTTGCCTCTGGTTATGGTAGAGTCTCCCATAGAGGTAGTGGTGACCCCACGGGTGATGGAGGACTTGCCCATGGTGATGGAAGTCTTGCCCCGGGCTATTGACGAGCCGCCCACAGACAGAGCAGTCTTCCCTTCCGTAAAACTGGTGTTCCCCATGAAGGCATGTAGGTTGTCAGGTCTTCGAACTCTCAATTCTCTCTCTGTTTCCTCTCCCCTTTGAGTGGGCTAGAGTCTTAGCATACCAGCGCCTTTCAGGTTTGACTGTGCTGGGAGAAAACTGTACACTGTATCGGGACAGCCCTAAATAGATCACACCACTATTTCAGCAAGTGGGTGGGTGGAGAAAGTGAGTGTGTAAGGATACGAGGGAGATTCGCTCACTATAGTGTTCCTTTAAAAAAACAGGCATAGAGGTTTGAATGGAACCCAGGCGAAAGGACAAAAGTCGCCACGCCGACAAGTAGCATAACGTTGTTGGCCGGGGCACAAGGACTCCGATTGTGATGGCAGGAGTGATAACGTGAACATGTCATCAAAAGGGCATTGTCTAGCACACAGGACAATTGGGATTGACCTCAGCAGTCCGCTGTGGCACCGCTCCCGAAAACGCCTGTCTTTACATCAGTCAGAATGGCAGCATTGACCCGGGCCTCTGCACCAAATGCTAGTTTTTGTGCCTGTGAGATGCTGATCATACTGTTGTCGAAGTGTGGTGTTTCATCACTTGCTTTGTGTTTTTGATGAATTTGGAGTTTCCAAATCGGATCTGTTACGTACCACACCTAGCGTAACTCAATTTTACTGCATTTCTCTCTCTGTCACTCTTTCGTTCTCTCTCTCTCTCTCTCTCTCTCTCTCTCTCTCTCTCTCTCTCTCTCTCTCTCTCTCTCTCTCTCTCTCTCTCTCTCTCTCTCTCTCTCTCTCAGGTTTTCTGTGAAGACATTGTTGGAAAAGTACACTGCTGAGCCTATTGATGACTCATCAGAGGAGTTCATCAACTTCGCTGCAATTTTGGAGCACATCCTCAGTCACCGTTTCAAAGGTTTACATAACTAGTTCTGTCCATGCCCAATGTGTGGGACTCATGAATAATCTTTGGTGGTTTATTTTTTTTATTTTATTTTTTAATCAGGTCCAGGTGGTTGGTTCAGTTCAGATGGCCAGAGGAGTTTTTGGGACTACATCCGTCTGGCCTGCAGTAAAGTCCACAACAACTGCATCAGTAGCATTGAGAGCATCGAGAACATTAGCACGTCACGAGCAAAGGCAAGGCACTTCCAACTTTTCAGCTTCAAGCACACTATTTTTACCCTGTGAGATGATTAGCAGATCATATGATGCTGGTCCTCATAATGAGATGCTGATGTGCTGGTGTCGCAATTAAACGTCTTAATTTACTAGGGCCATGTTCACACAACAGTAGAATACAGTTGGCAGTCCTGTATTTGAGTCCTTAATGCGGTTGCATTCACACACAGTTCAGTTATTTAGAGGGACATTTTCAGGATTCACAACCGCATTCTCAGAAAACCTCACTGTGTGAACCGGACTGGACAACTAATCTAACTGTCACGTCATACAGTACGAGAGAGCAGCACTACACAAATGCTTTTGTATGGGTCCTGCTTTCAGGAACTTACAGTGATGGAGATATGAGAGGTGTGTCATCTGAAGGTTTTAGTTCCCGTCACAGTTCTCCACCGGCGCTGCTCCCGTTTTGTGTTCAAAACATGACTCGAATGCTCTGCTCTCCACACGGATATAAAAGCGGCTGTTGGTTAATGAGGGTTTGATGGATTAACTCTCGGCTTGGTTGGACTCTTGTTGTGTTAAAAGTAATACATTTTATGTATTTATGTATTGGTCAATGGTAAGAGAATAGACATAACAAGAATAACATACCGACAGTATTCTATCTACACGCTACTGTAAGTTGCTGTTTGAACAGGACATAGAGACTCACACTAATAAGGAAATGCAATTGTCAATCCCAAAAACTGACGGTGTGAACATAGCCTAGGTCATTCAGCTTCACTTGCAAAACCTTTATCTTTAACTGTTTATTTTCCTGTTGTCATACAGGGGCGAGCCTGGATTCGTGTAGCTTTGATGGAAAAGCGTTTGTCTGAATATGTAGCCACTGCGTTAAGAGACACTCGGACTACCAGGTCATAACTCTTCACTGTCTATACAATGTGTTTTACAGCTGTCTTTATAAATTCGAAGTAATTTGAATGCATTTTTTGTACATTTATTTTTGCGCTGCAGGAGATTTTATGATGATGGTGCCATTATGCTAAGGGAGGAAGCTACCGTTCTGACGGGTATGCTAATTGGACTCAGTGCCATTGACTTTAGGTAAAAACACTGCATTTATGACAACTCGCAAATCACTTTTATTTAAAGGTGAATGTTTTTTTTTTCTGAAATGGGAAATTTCTTTGCCCCCAGCACCTAATAGTGATATGATACTGTCTTTTTTGTGCTACCATTAGTTTCTGCCTGAAGGGAGAGATTTTGGATGGAAAGACACCTGCAGTGATCGACTACACACCTTACCTTAAGTTCACCCAGAGGTAGGAGGTTTTAATACATTTCAGTTGCTGGCCAAAAGCAGCCTACACCTTATAGTACCCTTTAAAATATCATTACTGCTACTGATGTGACCTGCAGCTATGACTACTTGAGTGATGAAGAAGACCGCCGCAGTGTTGACAGCAGTGCCAGTGATGAGAGCGTAGCTGAGCATCCTTACATTCCTCTGGTCACGGACGAAGAGACTTGGAGCAACAAGTGCAGAAAGATGGAGCAAAGATTCAAGATCATCTATGCCCAAAAGGTACCGGATTCTTTTTAGCGTGACACTGTTTGATTTGGCCGGCATAGTTCAATTTAAAGGATTAGAACACAATCAGATTAGATCCTAAATGTACTTTACACGGCTCTGGGGGTTAAAAGGATAGTTCACCCAAAAATGAAAATTTGATGTTTACCTGCTTACCCCCAGTGCAGCCAACATGTAGGTGTCTTTGTTTCTTCAGTAGAACACAAATGAAGATTTTTAAAGGTGCCCTGAATGATTTTAATCAATATGTTTAATTTATACTTAAGGCTCACTTAAGGTCAAAAATTGTCCAGATATGGTTTTACAGGTCCATTTACAATCCTAGAAATTGTCCCTAGGATGTAATGCTCTGTTTTTGCCATATTTGGAAGAGTCGTGAATATTCTGCTCTGATTGGCTGTTTCACTGCGCAGCTCAGTGACAGCAAACACATCTATACCATCTGTCATGGCAATGATTTGACAATGAGAGCTTCTTAACTTTGAATCACGAAAATATGTAGCGCGTAAATATGTTGTTTGTACAGTAAAGTTACAGTTTGACAGTAGAGTACTGATTTAAAAGTCGATGTATTTAGCCAAACAAAGTAATGTAAAAGCCACTCAAAAAATAGTCAGTGTCATGTTTACTACTCAGCCGCTGCAACAAAATCATATTTCAAATTCTCAAAAATGTATATTTATTTAACAAATTGACTAGAAGCCTTGTCAAATGACTATCGTTTAACTTAGATGGTGGAGAAGGTGACGTTTAGCTACAAGGATCGAAATTGAAATTTAGGCTAATTTAGATTTCAATACGTCAAAAGGGATCGACATACGTATCTACTGTTGTGTTTTATGACAACACTGGCAGGAAATATTAACATTTGTCATTTGACAAACTGTTATGTGAGCTACTTGTTGTTTCCAATACTAGCATCTTGCGTTGGATCTAGACAACACAGAGGATATTATCGTAATGTTGTCTTACTAAGAAACTTTCAATTGGAAATGGCTTTGACAGTCAAGAAGTGGATAAAAACACTATTTACTGTTTGCAGGAATATTGTTGGAATCGGCCCTTTCTTCAGTAGCGGACGCTGAGCGAATCCTGCTTGATATTGTCCCAGGTTAGAAAAACTGTCCATGGTGAAATGGGTCGAGCAAACAAACAACTTTGAATTAAATTGTTGTGGTATCCGATTATAATAAGCATCAACCATGACTGTTGACATTTTTTATCTGTGGGAAGGGTATGAAAAGTCCTCACATCCCCTGCAAAGCCAGGATCATAACATTTATTTCCATGATCTGCCGTTTTCGCTATCCTCGCGTAACGCTTGTTTATCTACTGAACTCCCGATGATTCGGCTGTTCAGTTCCACCTAATGTGAACATTGGCTGGCATGCAAATGTTGGGGGCATACATATTAATGATCCCAGCGATAGCGTCACAGTTGGCGTTATGTTAATAATCGCCTGTTTTTCCATGCTGTTTTTCACAAACAAGATTTACATAGGAAGGAGGAGGCAATGGTGTTTGAGATTCACTGTATGTGATGTCCTTGTACTGAACTCTTGTTATTTATCTATGGCAAGGTTAATTCAATGTTTCATTCTAGGGCACCTTAAATCCAACCGTTGCTGTGTGTAGGTCATATAATGCATGTGAATAGGTAACAATCCTATGAGAGCCAAAAAAAAAAAACATGCTTAGACAACATGCCCAAAGAGCCCTGTTGCTCATGACGACACGCTGATATCTTAAGACACAAAACGATCAGTTTGTGTGAGAAATCGAGCCGTATTTATATAATTTTTACCTCAAATACAACGCTATATCCAACAGCCTGAAACACGCTTCACTTCCAGTAAGGTCAATATACACGCAATATAAATGGATAAAATAAAAATAAATCGATTTTATTTCTAACGCACTTTTCATTCTGAAGAATCTCAAAGTGCAACAATGGAAAAAGGGGAAAAATAACAAAAACGTATAAAAAGTAAAAATATAGAATAATACAAACAATCAACACATAAAAGCCTTTCTGAACAGAAAAAAAAATGCACTGGGGGTAAGGAAAAACAAATTTTCATTTTTGGGTGAAGTATCCCTTTAATAAAGGCCTTCTGGAGCGAAGTGATGCATTTGTGTACGAAAAAAATATCCATATTTAAAACTTTATTATGTAAAATATCTAGCTTCGGTCAGGCTGCCTTCCATATTAACGTATTCAATTCAGCTTCCAACTCAACTAATCCTTCAAGTTTGTAGCTGTAGCAACTAATAAAATAAAAAAAAACAGCTCCCATGTTCCAAAACACAGCTGTCATCTGTGGATTAAAAGGAAATGCTAACAGAAATAGGAATATCCATTCATATCCTAATGCATGAATCTGTGTCATTTTAGGGTTATTTAGAGGAACTGGTGCGCTTGAGGGAGTCCCAGCTGAAAAATTTAGAAACTGAGAACAAGAGGCTAGATGCTAAACTAGAAGAACTACAGGTCCAGAGTCAACAAGAGAAGAAAGAACTGGAGGCCATCATACTGGAGCTACAAGCACAACTGTATGAACACACACTATCACACTTTCTACATTTGTGCCAACAAGAAGTCAGTTTAGCTTTATTAGCTTTATTCTGGTTTGTTTTGCAGCACTGGTATCATTCCTTGTGAGTCCTCTCATTTAGTAAAAGGCCTATCTATACCACTCATTAACCAATGGACAACTGCACAAACTGCCAACAACCAAGGAAGCGTTAAGCTGTTCCGTCGGTAAGTCAAAATTTGAAGACCCTCACCACTCAGAACACCTTAGCAGCCTGAAGTCACCTGATTTTGCACAGGAAAACTCCACTCAGTCCAGTCTATCTAGTGATGCATTTGTGTGTTTGGGTTCAGGAGAAGTTTTCACAGTTTGGACCTCTCGGCTGATGTGAGTTTTAACTCGGACTCTCAGAAGGAAGACAGCAATCAGAATGGAGAAAACGTCTGGTCAGCAGGTAAAAGGTGCACAGATTAACACATAATACAAGCATGTCTGAGAACTGATTACTAATTAATGTCTCTCCTCTCCTCTCCTCTCCTCTCCTCTCCTCTCCTCTCCTCTCCTCTCCTCTCCTCTCCTCTCCTCTCCTCTCCTCTCCTCTCCTCTCCTCTCCTCTCCTCTCCTCTCCTCTCCTCTCCTCTCCTCTCCTCTCCTCTCCTCTCCTCTCCTCTCCAGCTAAAGACAACACTCCCTCTATGCTCGGTCTATGTGGTTCTTTGGCTTCTCTCCCCAGCTGCAAGTCTCTGGCAAGTCTCAAATCCAGTGAGTATTTGGTCAACATCAGCACAGAGCCAAGTCCTGCCCTGTCTCCCAGCTAGGGGGCGCCAAAGTCCAACCAACAGGACACTCTGTCTCAACTGTTCTTTCCCCAAGAGACATCACAATTGTCCTACCAACTTTCTCCAAAGTTCCCAATGATCTAAAACAAAAGGTGATTGCGATTTATAGGTGAAGGTGTTTAATCTGAATTTGGTATTTGTGAAGTGTAAGAACCTTAAAAATCCATGAATGACGAACCCTCCAGCACTCTCTTATTTTTTACCTTTACTTTCCAATTTATTGTTCACTCTTTTCTTCCACTCTTCAGTACAGTCTTCATCAGCATGTTTGAGTGTCTGTAACATTCCCTGCGTCAGATATTACAGCCCAAAGGCTTCACAGCACCAAAGGCACAAACAAATCAAAGTGATAAAACTCAAGGCTTGGCAGTTATTCATTATACGTATATTATACATTTAGCATAAACATAGAATGGCACAACTGGTCTTATGTTAGTTAGCCACAGTCAAATCTTTAATTTAGACGTATTATTCTTCCTATACTTCTCAACTTAGAACAAAATATATGAGAAAAAAAGAGAGAAGAGACCAAGGTAGAGAGAAGGCAGAAGCTGCTGCCTGTATTTGCATGTGAAATGCGCTTTATTGAGGCCCTAAATGCCTCGGCTGACTCGTTGTACTTGCGCCTTTGACAGTTATACAATGTAACAGCACGCATTTCAAGTGTTGTCAGCTAAATTCAAATATTTTTTTTATTTTTATCTTATCGGTGTCGTTTCATTTCTTGTATTTTTTCAGTTTCTGTATGTATATAATTGTCTATTCTGTTATGCAGTGGTGGCAGTGCTCTGCAGTTTTGAATTGTAATAAATGATTCTTATGTTATCTTAACTTAGACTTGTTTCTCATAAATCAAAGCACATAAATCTCATTCTTATCCCAGAATGCTTCAGGGCAAACGACGCAGTCACAACAATATCAGCACTTCCTTGGAGAACTCGACATCTAGTGGATATTGCTTGTAATGGCTTTGCAAAACAGGTGCTGATAAAACAAATAAAAAATCTACTCAGTAAGGAGATGCTATTCCGAATCCCCATTGAAAACATATTTATAGATTTTCAGGTTACGTGTCACCATACAACCTACACATCTCAGCATAAACGCTCCCAATGAATGATGTGTTATTAAAGTGTCTGTTCACAATCCACTGGTAATGTTAAAAGAGAAGCATCACTTCCTTTATAATTACTAAAAAGTTGTCAATCATCGTAGTTTATTGGTTTTGTTCTGTGCTAACCTCTGACTGGCCATTGTGTTCAAGAAATCAACAGATATGTTTGTGGTTGGCTACATTGTTCAACGTATGTTCAAAACATGTTGTAAATAGAAATGATATATCTATCTATCTATCTATCTATCTATCTATCTATCTATCTATCTATCTATCTATCTATCTATCTATCTATCTATCTATCTATCTATCTATCTATCTATCTATCTATCTATCTATCTATCTATCTATCTATCTATCTATCTATCATTAAAAAAACTACCACTCATAAACTATATTCACATTCACATTAACATCACTTTGACACCCTAAGGCCTGGTTTCACAGTCAAGCCGGGATTAGGCCATAGTTCAATTAAGGCATTTAGCCCTTCTGCATCCTTATGGATATTTCTGTCTTTTTAAGTTTTTTTATATATATAATTTTGCCTGTGTTAATGACAGTTGCATACATTTTTGCACAAGCGTGTAGTTTTATTGGAATTTTACTATTTTACCCCCATTTCTTAAAATAAAAAAAGAACACAAGTAACACCAAATAGTTACACTCAGAACCTTAAGGACAAAAATGTCCCCAATTGAACCCTCATAAAACTGTAATTTTGAATCCCAAGGCAAAATGGTGCAGTCTTTGTTAATAGGCTTTTATTCTGTTGGCAAGGCTTCAAAATTATTATTTTTAATTATTATTATTATTAAACCCTACGTTATGTAGAAAATGTCAAATAAATGTCTCCACAAAGATGGCAATATCCAAAGTCCTTGTCTTTGTGAGGACCTTTTTTGGTCCTCATGAGGAAAACATCTTATAAATCAAACTAAGTGATGTTTTTAAAAAAAGTAAAAATGCAGAATGTTTCCTGTGATAGGTTTAGTGGCAGGGGCAGTGTAAGGGTATAAAATATACAGTTAATAGAGTATAAAAACCATTATGCCTATGGAAAGTCCCCATAAAACAAAAAACACAACGTGTGTGTGTGTGTGTGTGTGTGTGTGTGTGTGTGTGTGTGTGTGTGTGTGTGTGTGTGTGTGTGTGTGTGTGTGTGTGTGTGTGTGTGTGTGTGTGTGTGTGTGTGTGTGTGTGTGTGTGTGTGTGTGTGTGTGTGTGTGTGTGTGTGTGTAGCCTAATATTTTAGAGAGCTGAGCTTTGCTGGCATCTAATGGAGGGAAATTGGTACTGTGCCCGTGCCCAAACAAAATCTGAAAAACTGAAAGTCACTGAAAAATCAAACTCAAATTTGAAACATATTGAGATGTAGGCTATTTCTTTGATTTTCTGTTAGATTTAGAGTTCTACACATTTCATAAGATATATTTTATACAAAATCATTTTCATAAATCATTTTCATTAACTTAAACCTGTGTTTATTTTATTTTCATATTTCGACAATAATCTGCTATATAATCTGCTTCTTTAAAATAAGACCAAATTTAAGTCTGTGCTCCCAAGCTTCACATTTTTATGACAATTTTTGGACATGGCCATTTTTGTGCTCTATGGATGTGTAACTTTTTTTTTAATTGACACACAAGGGTTAAGTAGCTTTTATAAACTTAAATCTTGTGCATCTTGAAACAAAACAATGGAACAACTATATATATATATATATATATATATATATATATATATATATATATATATATATATATATATATATATATATATATATATATATATATATATATATATATATATATATCTGTTCCATTGTTCCAAATTTGAATTCTCATTGTTTTTTTTTGTTTTTGTTTAAAAATTAAAGTTTTTTTTAAACATAAGCCAGTGCAAGTTGGTTTCAGTTAGAACAGCTCAAACAAGCATTTTAGTCTGGGACTAGTCTTTCAACCAAACCCATATTCTTTCATTTAGACATGAGACCTTTTAACCTACCACGCGATATTTTGTTTTTTTATATTATGTTTTAATAACAATAAAAGTAATGTATTTAAACAGATAAAGACTCAACAAAAACATTTCTGAACCTACCACGCATTGTCGCACCCCCACTCTGGACGTAATGGGTGGAGCTTGACCTAGTCCAGCTCCACCTCCGTAGACCCAAATGGGTGGAGTTTTGTTTAGTGACTGGCTTATGGTAGTATTGGGGTGTGGTTTGACGTAGCTCCACCCATTACTTCCAGCGAGTGGGAGCTGCACGTCACGCTCCCATTCTCGCTCACTGCTGGAGGTCGAACTCTGAAAAGTATGAATTGTAATGAAGTGGGCGGGGAGAGTAGACTTTGAGACCCACCCCTAATAGATCGATGCTGCCAACGACCAATAAGGCGTGAGTAGTATTTTTCATCAGCCAATCAAAGTGGAAACATGTGTTTAGACGCTGTGCAGTTGCTCTGAATCCGACACGAGCGTGTAGGTTGGCTGCTGTTGTCAGATTTGCACTGAAGAATTGGCAGCAGCCCATACAATGTAGTTATGCTCCTCAAATCTATGTTTACTAGGCCAAGTGGAATAAACCGTGAATAAATAGGACGGTGCATAAAAGTGTATATGTTTTTTTTCCACACAGAAAAATAACGTGTTTGCTAAAGTAAATAACGTTAGTTTAGGAAACGTCACTATCATCACAAAAGAAAGTAGCTGACTAGCTAGCGAGTGTGCTAAATCAAAATAGTTCCATAAAACAACTTTCTTTTTTTGACGACTAAGTTGGACGAGAACCTTTGCTGGAGTATCAGCTTAGGTAAACGCTGGAGTTTGCGAGATTCGTGAACTTTTTAAAGACTTTTTACAGCACAAAAGCGCCTGTGGGAATGTCGTGTCGGAGTGGAGTGGCCCGGGTGGGTAATCAAGGACTGCAGCCCCTCCGAGCCACGGTCCCGTTTCAGCTGCAGAACCGAACAGCACCGCGCTACAAAGACACCAAAACAGGTAAAAACCACAAGAAACGCTCAAACACGCTTTATAAATACACCCTGTTTATTTAGTAATTAGCTCAAGTGTCCTATCATCTCCTATCCACTCAAACTCTGCTCATTTAGTAGGTGTAATAATAACGATAACAATAATAATGTGAATGGATAATCTGCAGAGGTCCTGGGGTTTAGTTGCTTTTTCATGGCTTCAGTGCAACTGCGTTCAAGAAGTTTCTCAGTGCACCGAACGACCCCCCATCTTATTCCCTACATGTTTTGTGGCCAAGACGGTCACAAAGCATGGCACGGCTTCAATAAACAAAGTAGGTCTGACTCTACCAAGACACATTTGATGTCTATTTTAGATGCTGTTGTTTGCCTGCACTATTTGATCAACTCCGGTCACTGTTTTAGCATGTTCAGCACATAAACGGCGTGTGTCCAGCTCTCAGGAGGTCTGTTTTCTGCACCTTAAATATGCAGTCAGCATCAAGAAAAACAAATTGCAACTGTCACATTCCTGTGATCTGCGGTTACACCGGGATGTCAAATTTGGAAACGATTCTTTCCTTGTTTTGTGTAGCTTGTGTAGCATTTTACTATACGGGACTGTTTTTATTCTAGCTTTAGTATCATATATCAGTGTCTTCAAACTTTTCCAGGCCCTCTTGGTGGATAGAGAGCAGGGATTAGTAGTTTAGCAACAATTGTAAGACCAATGTTGAAGACATGGGTCTTATATGATAAATAACCGCTATATTGAACAATAGCTCTATGTTTTAAGTAAACTTCGTTTGTAGTGTGACTTTCTTAGGTGTCGGACTATCTCAGGTATTTTACATCCAAATTTCATCAACTAGGCGAGAGTACTTGAAAGTCTTGTCTTTAGTTTTAGGACAATCTGTGAATTACAAAGGGTCTTTGATTCTGAGTGCAACTAGATCTTCACAATGCATGAGAGGAGAGGAGTAGGTCTTCTACACGACATTCTGAATATACAGACCGGGATAGAATGACCAAAATAACTTTTTTTTTTATTATTATTGTGATTTACTAAGGCGGTAAACATCAAATCCCTCTGGTCACTTAGTCACATGTGCTATCCCATGCAGGACGAGGCAGAAAGCCAAAGATTTCCACAGAACTGAAACACCAGTCATTCAAGAAGTTCTACACACCCCCTCCTAACAGCTTGTGTGTTCATTTAAAAGTTTTGACTTGCTGGGGTTTCTTTCAGATACCAATATGTGTATTGTATTCTCAGACATTTGTGCAGAATTCAGCAGTTTTCCCCAAAAATTTTAAGCTGAAAATGCAGGAAAAAAGTTAGCAGATTTATCACCAACTTTAGCACATTATCATGGCATATGGTTTGGGTACACAAAGGAGCACAAGCGGTGGCCAGTGGTCGTTCTCATAGCGTTTGCATGTTTGGCGTAAATTTAGTCCATATGCCAGTATGTGTATTTTTATATCTGGCCCACTGTGCTTGTAGGAGAAGGGTATGGTTTTTGAACTATGCAGCTCATTGGGAGTGCTCATCAGGACTGTGAAACATACATGTGCAGCCTCATTGAGAAAACACTGATGATCTCACGAAACCTGCCAAGTCCAGTTTTCCTAAATACCAAAGGCAGAAATATATTTTTTTTCTTTTTTTTTTTTGGTGAATTAAGTTCATTGCTACCTCATTCTCATTACCACAATGCATAGATAAAAACAATATTGATTTATCTATGAAGTGTGTATACTTAATGGTAGATTTTTTTTGGACTACATTTAATTTATGTTGATTTAAAATGTTATGCATTACATGCAGATGTGTTATGGTAATTAGAAGTCTTCCTATTTTTGTAATGAAAATGTCACAATGCACATACTCCTAATTGTCCATGTTTTCTTAAGATAAATACCACACACACACACGCGCACACACATTGTGTTTTTGTGAATTGTTGGGACTTTTCATAGGTGTAATGGATTTTACACTGTACAAACTGTCCCTAAACCTACCCATCACAGGAAACATTCTGCATTTTTATATTTTCAAAAAAACAAACAAACATTTAGTGTGTTTATGAATCAATTTACATTGTGGGGACTGCTGGCTGGTCTCTCTCCACATTGTAATATAAACAAGTACAGACACACACGGACACGCACACACGTGCAGTCAAATCGATTAATTGCGTCTAAAATACAGTTGTTAACATAATATGTGTGTGTGTACCGTGTATAATTATGTATATTTGAATACACACCCATACATGTATATATTTAAGAAATATATACTGTTTATGTAATTTATTATATATTATATATATAAATATACATATTTTACATATAAATATAATTATAATTTTTTAATATATATACATGCATCTGTGTATTTTATATATATATATATATATATATATATATATATATATATATATATATATATATATATATATATATATATATATATATAAAAAATACACAGTACACACACATATTATGTAAATACTAACTTTTATTTTGAATGTGATTTAATCACGATTAATTGATTTATATCTTGCATTGACTATATCTTGCATTACGGTAATGAGTATCAAGTGTGAATGTGCTTAATATGCAAAAAGTCTTAATTTGCCAAAGAAGAGGCTTTGTTTTATTTATGCAGAAGTATATTCTCGTGAGATTCACTTCTACACACAGCGTATTCTTGCAGATTATCAGATAAACCATACATATACTTCAAACCTTACAATGTCACAATTTTCTGCACATAGTCACCCAACCTGCTTGATACCACACCCTCAAACCCGTGACAGAATACACTCTGTACTAGATACGTTTTCCTTGTTTAACACTCATGAGTGAACTTCCAGCATCAAAAGTCTCCCGAACTCGCTGCAAAGACCCCAGGGGCTGGGAGGAGGTGAATGGATTAAGGAAGGAACTGTCAAGGTCGGAGATCAGGTGTGCCATTATTAGTTTCTTTGACATGATCAATGCACAGAAGAAAGCGATCTCTTGTACATGTGAATATGATCCGCTGGAGTATTTTGGGCAAGAGCCTAATAACAACCTTGTCTACAGTGTGTTGATGAAGCAAGCACCAGGATGTTCAGCATCCGTTACGACAACAGCGTCTATTTATAACGAGTCTATCATGCTAGGAATGAGTCTCAGTGTGATTTACAAGACAACTTATGGGAAAAATGTGAAGGGATTAGCGCGCACATAAACAAACATCATCGGAAACACATTTAATGTCAGAGCTGTGGCACAGCTGTTATCTGAGCTCATTCACCTTTTTGGCTATGTGTGGTCACTCAGACTTTAGCAATTCAGTTTTTCCGGTTTTCACCTGATTCTCATTACCATAGTGCAAAAAAATACATTCAAAATAAATGTGCTGAAATGGTGACCATTTTGTCAGAAAAAGATGTTCAAGCTGTCATTACACAACTGCCAACTGAGCAAGTTGCATTGTGAGAGACAGTATTCCATGCTATATGCTTTTAAAAAATTTTTGTTTAATTAATAAATTCAAAATGTAATTTTTTTTCTCTGTCTCTCTCTCTGTCTCTCTCTCTGTCTCTCTCTCTGTCTGTCTGTCTGTCTGTCTGTAGCCGAGTCCAAGACGAAGGGCCGCCCGCCGAAGCCAACCTTACGACGCACCTTGTCTTTGGACACTTTGGTGGGACCGTACCTGCAGGGCAACTGGCCTAGGGATCCAGAGTGTCAGTCCGTTACCTGTGTCAATGACAAGGCCACACAGGTGAGAACCTCTATTGTGATCTTTCCCACATGAACCGACACATTTTCACATTTGGGAGGTCTATCCCTTTTATTCATTCTGTGATATTAATAGCAAACAAAGGAGGTCCTATATGACCATGTGGCGTTAAGTCTTTACTACTCAGTAGTAAAACAAACCATTGGTTTGATCTGCCCTATGTGATACACGTACAGAATTATGCAGTTTTTTTTAGCACTTGTGTTGCTTGCAAAGTATATTTCTTAAATGGCTGTGTGACGGCGTGTTTTTGTAAGGGAGCTGAAGTCAAACGGGTTGCTTATGAAGAATCTTGACTTTGGGGAGAAAAAGTTTGCCTGGTAATGGAAGGAGTTTAGGAAAACCCAACTGGGAACGGCAGCCATATTGTTTTTTTCCCAAATGGTTTCCATATGGTTTCCTAGAGCTCTGCTCCAACATGCCTGCTCGGCTTTGGCCATATTAAGTCCCACGCAAAAGGTGAAAGTCTCTCTGCTTGGGGCGGTTCTTTTTAAATACCTATATTTGGTTTTACTTTGATTCTGATTTGATTAATTTGGGACAGACTTTAACGATCAAACAATCAAAAGTTTGGGGTCAGGAAGATTATAATTTTTTTTAAATTAAAGTTTATTTAGCATTAACACATTAAATTGATCAAAAGTGACAGTAACAACTTAGTTGATTTAAAAGTTGTATACTTTATATTCATTATAGAATCTTGAAAGCAGCATAAATGAATAATAAATGTTTCTTGAGCAGCAAATAATATTAAAGTGATTTCTGAATGATCATGTGACACTGAAGACTGGAGTAATGATGCTGCAAATTCAGATTTACAATCACAGGAATAAATTACATTTGAAAATATGGTATATTAAAATAGAAAAGTTATTTTAAATTGTAATTTTTTTTTACAACATTACTGTTTTTACTGTGTTTTTGGTCAAATAAGTGCAGCCTTGGTGAGCATAAAATACCTCTTTTAACGCCAAACGTTTAAACATTAGTGTATTTTATTATATCCATTTTTCTTGCATATGAAATTCTCTTTTTTTTATTCTTTCATTTATGGAGTGAAACGGGGCTGTATGATAATGGTAAAACTGATAATAAAGATTATTTTGCTCAATTTATAATCAAATTATCATTCATGAAGGCTGCAATTTTGGGAAGATCAAGTAAAACACTGGGCAGAAAATGTATCTATAAATTTAAGAGAAAAGCTTAGATTAGGCTCTTTAAACACTTGACACCTGGCAAACCCAAGCATGAAAGCTTGTGGAGGTTTGTTACCAAAGCAAGATGTCAAATGGGGGAAAAATACTTTCATGACCAATGGGCAAATATCTTTACGATTATGATCAATTGTGATTTAAAGTACGATTTACCCCTATAGTAAGGACTCATTAGGACAAATAACTCATCTTTTTGGACTGTTTTTTAAGAGAAATGGCTCATAAGAGTCTTTTGTTTTTGAAACGGCATAACAACACCCAAGCAGCCACCCTTCAAAGATTTGGAAATGTACTTTTATTTCTAAGACAAAAAAAAACAAAAACATTGCTTTGCTGATTTCTGAGGGCAGTGTCTATTTGGATGGCCGTCGCTTCCTTGTAGATGCTGCATCCCGACTGGCTGTCTCTCTCAGCAGGTGATCTGCTATGGTTGCACTGATAACCGGTCAACCAAAAAAAGGTTTTGTTTAACATGACCTTCATAGTGACCGTCCCTCTCAACCCCTGCCACACACACACAATGCACAAGCAGACCCCCCCCATTCGCAGCCTACTTTGATATATTCACTTTGTCATCCATTTCTTTACTGATGAACAAATGCAGCTCACATTTTAGTGGACATGCAATTGTGTAGTCTTAAAGGGATAGTACACCCAAAAAGGAAAATTCTCAAATTATTTATAATTTAATTTAATATGGAGATTTTTCTTACAAAAACCCTTCGATTCACTTGAGAAGGCCTTAATTAACCCCCCGGAGCAGTGTGGATTACTTTCATAATGGATGAATGCCTTTTATTTTGGGCTGTCATTTATTGCCATTATAAGGCTCGGAAGAGCCAGGAAAGCGCTGACTGTATTCATCTGAAAGAAGAATGTCATTTACACTTAAAATGGATTGAGGGTGAATAAATCATGGGGTAATTTTCATTTTTGGGTGAACGATCCCTTTAAGACACTCTGGACTCTGCCCAACCCCCGATCCGAATGCCTACTTGAGTGCAGACGGGGACTTCTGAAACTTTAGCCAGCATCCAGCGTGCTGTGCATACAGACCCTCAGACTGAATGTCCGTTTATAGGCCTAATCTCACGACAGCCTGATGTGGGCGGGCGGGCGGGCGGGCAAGCAGGTGTCCAGGCAAAAAGGAATAAGGGCTGAATTTAAATTTAAATCGACTCGCATCCCTGCCCCCGCTCAGCCATGTGAAACCTCCAGCCACTGAGCGGACGTGCTTAGTTCTGATCTCGCACCCTAGGGGTCGGAGGTGATGACATGTTTTAATATGGCTTACTCTAGCTACGTGTTGTTACATTAGCATCCTAACCGCACACAATATCCGTGAACTCTGACAGAGACCGGACAAGAGGGACAGAGACACTTTTTGGGTTACGATTAGCTCTGAGATGGAGCTAAGCGATTGGGTCACTTGGAGAAAAATCGTTCAGTGTTCGGCGATATAGTGTGCATTAGGTGGGCTCTTCTTTCCAGAGTCAGCTCAGCGGGATATCATGACGGTATGCACATGTCTGTCTGTATGAGTGCACTTGAGTACAAACACCTTTGTTTTTTGTCTTCCTCATCTATGAAATGTGGTGCAGAGGCTGTGGTTTCTATCATGCACGTCTCCGCACAGCTGTGTGTGTTGGGCGTGTGTGTGTTCCAGGTGTGTCACACATTCTGTCCCATATTCAAATATGCTCAGTAAGGCGTGGAAGCAGCTTTCAGTTCCATTTGTTGAATACAGAAAAACATGTCAACACTTGGCAAATGGTGCACACCACTCGCAGGAACGGATGCTTTCGTTCAAACCGGTGCATGAAAAAACAGCATAGCTCTGCATTGTGTTTGTCTCCGTTAAAGGAGGGTGTGATATAAGCCGTTTTGTGTTCAGTGGAAAGGTCTGGATTACTTTCTGCAAAGGCTGAGGGTGTTTGGGATAGTTAGTATTCAGTGAGGGAAGTGTATAGTTTTGATTATCCTGAATGAGCTTTTTTTGATGTCTCGTTGAGAGACCATTGTGGGTGTGAGTATTTGAAAATCAATAACTTTAAAGACACTTTTCAAAGATTTTGAAAGTAAAATGAATGCTTGCTTTCTTTCTCTCTTTTCTTAGACTCCCAGTTCCTGGATAGAGGAGACAAGGGGGCGGAGAGGGGGCGGCGGTCACAAACGCTCAGCATCATGGGGTAGTGCTGAACACCTCCGAGATGTAAGTACTTGGTGTTGGGTGGAAAATGTTGCTTGCTTTTTGAGGAAAAAAAGTAGTCATTCAAATCTCATGATGTTTTTTTCTTCTTATTGGAGCTAGTATGATTGTTTAAATCGATCAATTCCAAGGATTGGTAGCTGGGATATACTGTAAAATCAGTCCTCCCAGTCTCTAGAAAATTATTTTAATTAATCCTTGTACAGTCATTTCAAATCACTTTTTAAAAAAAAGGTATAAATAAAAAAAACATAATTAAAAGAGATGAAGTACCATTTTCTTTGTAACCAGATATTGGCATTATGACATGATTATCTAATATATAAACAGTTTACAAATAAATTGAGATATACACACTACTGTTTAAAAGGTTGGTGTTGGTAAGTTTTATTTTATTTTTTATGAAAGGTTTTTGAAAGAAGTCTCTTATGCTCACTAAGGCTGCATTTTAGTCTTCAGTGTCACATGATCCTTCAGAAATCATTTTATGATGATTTGTTGCTCAAGAAACTTTTCTTATTGTTATCAATTCTGAAAACTATTGTGCTGCTTAATATGTAAAGTATTTTTCCAGGATTCTTTGATGAATAGAATGATCAAAAGAACAGCATTAAAATAATCATCTTTTATTATAACTCTTTTGTAGTTTTAATCTTCTATATGTGACTATAAAACATGAAAATATTAAGGTATTATAAACACTAACATGATTTTCTGTAAAGCTGCTTTGGAATAATGTATAATATGAACAAAATAGACATTTGCTGTCACTTTTGATCCTTTGAATGTCTGAGTAAAAGTATTAATTTTCTTTCAGAAATAATTGCGCCGACTCCAAATTTTTGAACTTTAGTGTACCACTATGTTATATATAAAATATTTAAATTCATGTTAGAAGATTTTATTCATATCACCCATGTAGTGAACCAGAAAAGAAAAATAACAGAAAAATAACAGGAACTATTTGAATGCCATCAATGAACCACTTCAGAGGCAGTCTAATAATAAATACGGAGAAATTTGAATGATCTTTGAATAGACAAAATAACAAGCACTAATAATGCATCCAATTATAAACCATTATTGTTTAGGCCTATTATTCAAATTAGTCAAAGCCACCATGTTATGCTAATAGTAATTCTAGCCACTTATTTACTTCTGTTGTATCTCCACTGCTTTTTACAAGTATATCCTAAGAGAATCCTCTACTTTTGAACATAATGAAATATAATCTTTGCTATTGGTCAGTATAAAGTTCATAGCAGTTAGGGTTCACTTTTCTTCTGCACATTGTTCTTTCCTTCAGGTTGCTAAACTTCGACAGTCCTTACAAAAACGCTCCAGACATGCAACTCCTGCCATGGACTGCGACCACACGCACCAAAACATACACAACAGCCAAACACACACACCTGGAAGTACACAGGTAAACAATTTCAGAATGTATCCCGTACAGCAGTAACATCAACAGAACAGTTAAGGGCATTCATAAAGGTTGTGCTTCTTTATGAGCTGTGATTATGAGCTAAGCCTCTCAAATTGGCCCACCTCTCACTAGCAACAGAGATTTAAAAACAGAGCAGCTTTACTTAGATGGTGTCAGTGAGCTACAGCTATTGATATGGCAAACACACATGCACACAGAGCTAGTTATGTAGCATTGGCTGTCTTTGTATAGTTGTAGACTTATTTAAATAGAGGTGAGAATATGCACTAATACGCCCTTAAACCTCAAGGAACTTAAGCAACATTGTAAAGAAGAGGTGGCCAAAATTCCTCCACAACAATGTAAGAGACTTAGACTTGGTAAACCCAGTCTGATCTGCCGACGATCTGATTTCGCCCGGCAACTCAGTCTGGAAACCCGGACATAAATTTCTACTGCTTCTGGCACGCTATGGGTGGGTTTAACATCATGATGGATAGAGAAACGAGGGGTCGTTCCCCATTGATCACACCTCTTGTGGACTGATTGGTTGAAGGACTATCCAATTGCGTACAGAGTTATTCAAATAATTATAATTATCAGGCCTCTTGTGCAGTAGAAAAATACAGAGCAGACTCCCCAGACCAATGTTCAGTCTTAAATTGAGCTTGGTCTGGTGATAGCCAGACAATAAGTGTCATACGGAATGAATACTTCAAGTTATTGCTGCTTAAATTCTACGAGGAATTAAACCATAGGCTGTACTTAGTTTGTCACCCATTGTGTCTCCATTTTGGTTTATTTTTGTTAAAAAAATTATGCCATGGTGTAATATGTCATGTGTTGTTGTTCATTTGAGGTTATGTTTGCCTAATTTTAAGACCTGCTAAATACCAGATTGTTTTTTTTATTATGTCCTCCTAATACTTAAAACCATAGAATTCAAAAAAGGTGTCCTTTCTTTTTCACAAGACTGTATTTATTCATTTATTTCTCATTATAAGTAATGAGAAAAAGGGGGCAATTAATAATGATTAATTGTCATGAAAATCTTAATAGTCATAATTTTAGGAGGAAATAAGATCTGACATTTTCCCTGAACTCCAACACATATTAAAATGTGTAGCTTTTCTTTAAACTTTGTCACTTGTAGACATTTTGGTTTATAGGCCTTTCTGATTGTCATGTGAATGTGTGTGTGTGTGTGTACAGACAATGCCTCTCATTCCACTGAGCCGACTGGCCCCCAGACTGAGGCGCAGTGTGGAAGGACTGAACCTGGAGCTGGAGGGAGTCTTTGTGTCTGAAACGGCAAAGGAACAGCACAAAGTCAGTGTGTGTTTGTATGTATGTGTTTCTGACCTACAGTTTTAGCTTAAAATTACGTGTAACCACTGTGTGCTTTTAGATTCTAGATGTACCAGATGGTCACAGAGCTCCCATCCCAGCTCAGAGGTACAGTAGCGCTTCACAGAGTGACCCTTCTCCTGCCCAGCTGTCCCCCTCTCACTCTCCCTGCACCATCACAGACGCCGGTCAGTCACTCTCATTTTGGTTGATTCAACGAGTGACATGTCCAGTAATAATATAGTATATATTATATCCAATATATACAGTAGGCCTATTTTTGCCATTTTCAGCAAGGATGTACACTATCAATTAAGTAAAATAGCACTCTTAGGGATGTCATTCATATTTGATCTACACATGACAGCAAGTGTGTGTAACGTTGTTAATTGTTGTGTAATATGTGTTTGGCTGATGATTCCCTTATCGGTCTATGTGTGTTTTGTTCAGATATGGTTGTGTGTGGGACACTCTGTCCACCTTCCTCTCCTCCTCTATGTATGTCTGAGCCGCCATCCTCATCTCCTCGTCCCAACAAGACGTACGTCTTCCAGAGAGAACCTCCAGAGGGCTGCGAGAGAGTGCGCGTGTCAGAAGAGGCCATGTAAGTTCAATGCAAACACAAACTTTTAGCAGGCAACTTTGCCAAAATAACACACTTTCCCCCCAAACGTCATTATTTTCTGGAGAACCCCCCCCCCCCCCCCCCCCCCACCTCCCAAAAAAAATAAACAATCTTTGCCGGTGTAAAAAAAGACTTTAAGGATACACAGTTACCAACATGATCAGCATTTCAGTGAGAAATAGTGAAGGTGAATGCATATACAAACAAGCTCTCCGTTTAGGATTTGAACAAATTTAACCAAGCTCCTTTGATGATGTGGATGGTTAAGTTACTGTTGATCATCTGTCCATCATCATCATCTAAAGCCCGCCCTGATGATTTTATTGTTCCGAACAGTTTCTGTTTCTCAATTACTCTTCTATGGATCATGTCCAGACCGAACTGCCCGAGCTCAAATGTTGTGGGCAGGGCTGAGTTCGGCTGGCATCCAGTCTAAGGCATGTCAATTGAACACATTAATATAGTGTTAAGAAAATAACAAAAGTCTTATCAATATTCTTGTCTGCCACAATTATTAAAATTACTTAGGAGCTCTTCTCAGCAGATATGGATAATCCAGGAAGAATATTAAATTGACATTCATTTAGTCAGTGTCCCTATGGGTCATTTAAAAGTCTTAGGGTGCTTTCACACTTGGTTCGATTGCCTGGACGGAACCCGCGTTCGATTGGTCCCCCCTCCCCTGCCCCCACTGGACTGTGTTCATATTATATTATTTGGTAAATGGACTGCATTTATATAGCGCTTTTATCCAAAGCGCTTTACATTTTGCCTCACATTCACCCATTCATACACCGACGGCGGTGTCAACCATGTAAGGCGCCATCCAGCTCGTCGGGAGCAGCTGGGGTTAGGTGTCTTGCTCATGGACACTTCGACACTTGGTCAGGTGGAACCGGGGATTGAACCACCAACCTTCCGGTTTGTAGACAATCTACATGAACCACTGAGCCACTGCCGCCCCAGTGGCATTTATTTGGGTCCGAACCGAGGTTCGTTTGCATCATCAAAGCTGCAGCTGTTTACCCAGTTGCTTTGTAACGACAGCCAGCGTGAAGGCGGCGAAAAGCATAGTAAGGGGTTAATAAAGGCCTTCTGAAGTGAATCGATAAGTTTGTGTTAGAAAAATATCCTTATATTATCAAATATTATTATTTTTATTAATTTAAGTAAAATATCTAGCTTCTGCCAGAACACCTTCGGTATTCAACCTGCGAAAAAAGCATAACTGGCGTGACGATGACGTTGGACATAGCATTAGCATTTTGAACTGCAACCGGTATTACAATTTCTTTGTAAGTTGAATACTTAAGGCTGTCTGCCGGAAGCTAGATATTTTACTTTATAAAGTTTTAAATATGGATATTTGTCTTACACAAACCCGTCAATTCACTTTAGAAGGTCTTTTTTAAACCCCCAGAGCCGTGAAGAGCACTTTTATAATGGATGGATTCACTTTTTTTGGGCTTCAAATTTTGGGCTGCCATTTTAAAGCTTGAATTAGCCAGGACATTTTATTATTTAGATCTGACTGTATTCATCTGAAAAAAGAATGTTTCACGCATTTATGGCAAGCGATTTATGATCTACTATTGATGAATTAACAACATTGTTTACCTTCTGATATATCATGATACCTGCAAATTCATCACATTTCTAAAGTAGCTGCACATACAATCCTAATTCCAAAACTCAATTCAATTAGGATATTTTAATCATTTAAAATATGATTTTAATCTCACTCCTTTAAAAAAGAATTTTTAAAGGCTGAAATGTGAGATTTATCATTTATAAAACTTTTTGTTTTGTCAAACTGTATTATTGCCTTTAACTGTACAGTTGTTTGAATCATGCTGTGCTTCGTATGTTACTATAGACTTAAAGGGTTAGTTCACCCAATAATGAAAATTCCTTCATTAATTACTTACCCTAATGTCGTTCTAAACCTGTACCTTTGGAACACAAATTAAGATATTTTGTTGAAATCCGATGGCTCAGAAAGGCTTTCATTGACACCAATGTCATTTCCTGTCTCAAGACCCATAAAGGCACTAAAGACGTTGTTGCAAAGCCCATCTAATTACAGTGATTCTACAATCATTTTATGAAGCGACGAGAATAATTTTTGTGTGAAAAAAACCTCTGAAATAACGACTTATGTTGTGATGCCCGATTTCAAAACAAAGCTTCGAACCGTTATAAATAGTGTATCGATTCATGATTCAGATTGCTGAAATCACATGACATTGGCGATCCAAATCATGAATTGATACGCTGATTCATAACGGTTTGAAGCATTGTTTTGAAATCGGCCCATATAACTATTCATATTTTTGCGCACAAAAACTATTCTCGTCACTTCATAAAATGATTGTAGAGCCACTGTAGTGAGATGGGCTTTGTAACGACGTCTTTAGTGCCTTTATGGGTCTTGAGAGAGGAAATGACATTGGTGTCAATGAAGGCCTTTCTGAGCCATCGGATTTCAACAAAAATATCTTCATTTGTGTCTGAAGATGAACGGAGGTCTTACGGGTGTCCAACGACATTAGGGTAAGTAATAATTAGAGAATTTTCATTTTTGATTGAACTAATGAACTAACACTTTAAAACAACTTAAATTTGATTTTAAAATCCCTGAAGATACCCTGTTAATTAATCAGCAGTTAATTCAATTTTATCAATAGATCCTAACATTAACCATTCTCAAAACATCATTTCTTTTCAGCCTTGCCTGTCATGGAAATGCCCCTCTTCAGCCTTCCTGTCCTGACCCTAACAAGGTGAATTTCACGCCTCACGGTGGCTCCGCCTTCTGCCCTGTCAGTCTCCTCAAGCCCCTCCTCCCTTCAATGGACCTGTTATTCCGCGGCCTGTCTGTTTCACCCGTCACTGGCTGTTCGGCTCAAAGTGCCGCCCCCTGCCAGACACCGGGACATGGTGTGGGTGGTTTTTTGAGCGGCGCCCTTCCAGACTCAACCGCTACCTCTCTGTGAATGGGGGTGTTCACAGCAAAAAGAAAAAAGCTAAACAAAAGAACGTTGTGCCTTTGTTCCTCCATTATCAGAGACTTTGATATGAAAGCATCTGAAAGAGAAGCAACTTTTCTAAAAACAGCTCATGCCATCCACCCAGTAAATGATTTGCGATCGGCACAGAGATTTAAAAAAATCATGATGGATGGAAGAACGAAAGGGAGAACTTTATCATCCAGAACTATGGTGGACTCTCTCCAATATGATTTTGCTGACGACCTTTTGACCTGAGGGCACTCCACTTGGCACTTGTGATAATTTTGTTTCACGTTATAGCATTTACCTATTGGTATGTTTCCTATAATTTCTATAAAGCTATATTGATGACTATTCATCATCTGTATAAGAATATATTTTTTACTCTGTCACAACAGAAAATGGTCATTTATTATATTTTGTCTTTCGGACAGATTATCAAATATATGCCTGACCCACTCAATGATGATTATACAGAGCTGTGGATGAGTGTCTTAATTCAGTATTTACAGAAAACACAAAAGAGACGCACGCTAATGGTTCAGAGAGTTTGTTGTAGTTGCATTTCATCTTGACAACCGATATTTCAGGTGTTTTTTAAGACTGGGTTTGTTTTGAATATGCTCTAGCATGTTGATTTAGTAGTTAAAAATGTATGCAATATTTAGACATCATTAAGATGAGCTCTGACCTGTAGGTGTTCAATGAATGCCAACAAATGTACAGAGAGAGAGAGAGAGAGAGAGAGAGAGAGAAAAAAAAAGGGTGAATCTTACAAAGCTTGTCAAGAATATGTCCCGGTCATATATTACCGCCAATGTTTTTTGCTTTTTTTGGGTAATGTCATATTCTTTAGGACAGTTAAACACATTTTGTTACATGTAAAAATAAATATAATATATAAATAAATAGGTCCTAAATTCATACATTATACATTTTTTTCTTTTATATTTGAGTTTGGATTGAAATATGATGGGGATGTTTTCTTTATGGATTCTTTGAGATTCACCAAACCAGTTACTGTGTTTACATTTGTAATTTAATGAGGGAAAGAAGGCATTGGCCATTATTGCTCGTTTATTCTGCGGTCTTCATTTATTGTGGGCCTCTTACACTTATATCCAGTGTAAGACAAGAATGCTGACAGGACCCCATTAAGGGTTTATTTTGATACACACTTGATTAATGTGCTGTATGTTTTACTAAATTTCACTTCAGACTTGACTACTATTTGTACCACAGTGGTCATATTGTTCAGTTCATTTGAGCACCAAGCTAGTTATACAAACACTTTACACAGGACACAAGCAAATTTGCTGCATTCAGGTCCATCAATATGTGCACATCATAAGAAACAAAACTCTCTGCAAATTGTTTGCTTACTGCAACTGTTATTATCCCGTATTTGTACATGGATTGTCTCTGCATCATCCATTCAGTTTTTTTAAGTTCTCGTTCGTTACCTTGTTCTTTAAGGGTGCTGTTTTAATGACATTGTTCTCATATTGTTACTGTTATTATTTTGTTGAGTACAGTACCAAACTTTTTTTGCAACATATATTGTTAATGTATGTTATTCAGTTTTGGCTGCCATAAATGAGAATCTCAGAGAAATAAAAGCGTGTTCAGTTTTTTAAAATTATTATATTACATGTATATATTTTGATATAAAATGAATACCTCTGATTTATAATAGGAATTCTAGTAATATTTTTGTAATATTTACCTCAGAGATTTGCCTGAATGGGAACTCCATGCCCCGCCCTTTTAAATATTCCAGTACTGTGATTCGCTGCATGATTCGGCTTTTGCTTATTTGGACCAATTGAAGTCATACACATACCACTACGTAAATCCTAACTGCTTATTTTCAAGAAAGGCCCCAGAGATTTATTTATAGGGAGTTGTATTTAATGCCCAAATTAAAGTAGCAGGCAACTTTTTCTACAATCATGTACAGAAACTGAGAGTGGGCGGAAATCCTCATGATGGGAAGGAAGTCAGCGCGGTTAACAAATAACGACATGCACTTGGCTTAATACTGTATTTTAATTCTGTTTTATTAACAGGCATATCACCAGACTCCAGAAATTTCATCGGGTCCTTCTCTTCTTGTGTCATTTGACGCGTCAAGTGAAAACATTTATTAGAGACTGCCCAAACAGTAATTATCATTTGCACTACCTGTAAAAAAAAACAACAAAAACAGACCGTTAACGCGACACAGCATTATTTAAGCTTTTGATGCTTCCTCGCAATATCTGGAAACAAACGCCGCTTCTTTTTTTCTTTTTTTAAATCGCATTCACTCTCGTCATTTTCAGGATGCGGCTATTTGGACACGGCTAGTGCGGTACATTTACATGACTGATCTGTAAATAAAACAAAACAAAACACAAATAAGTAGTAACTAGTAATACGACTGGAAGTGTTATATCGTTGTTACTGTTAGTCGCTTTAAGACTAACGTTATAGTTGTAACATCAGAGAAAGGAGAGCCTCATCATCAGTACAGAGAAAAGGGGGGTCTAGAGGCGCGCTATTATTTCCGGGCTACCGATCGCCGGTAGAGTGGATCTGGACGCAGGTGCGCGGGGTACGGGGAGCGGAGCGGTGTCCGTGTCCATACCGAGATTGCGGGACGATAGCATGGCCGCCGGGAAGGCAACGAGCAAACCGTCTCTCTGGCAGAATGAACGGCTCCGGTTCATCGTCTGTTTCTGCGGGGTGTTCGTGTGTTACTTTTACTATGGTATACTGCAGGAGACAATGTGAGTATAAAACAGAGAACCTACGCGGCTTTTTGATGTAACTTACTTAACGACATGTTGCAAACTGGAATTACTTTCAATCAAAACGTTGCTATTATTGCACGGAATTACTCTGCACATGTGGTTGGAATAATAAATATAGAGGGGAAGCTTTCGACCCTTTAGCTATTTCACCTTGCTCGTTGACACTCTTTGCATTCCTACAGTATATGTCAGTATAGTATACCAAGCCTGATGACAGCTTACTTGTCATCCTCTCAGAAAAAGAGCTATCGCCCAGTTATTGTTTTCTATATGTGGCAAGCTGGTTTAACATGTAATCCTTTAAACCAGTGTTTCTCAACATTTTTTACTCCAGCTTTGTCCAAGACAACATTTGAAAGTTCTAAGCTGATGTACTTTTGGTGCATCTGTTGTGTAAACTTTTCAGTTTAATGTTGTGCATCTTTTTAGCATTTATATTTACATTGTTATTCAAACTAATTTTAAATAATTGCAGAGCTTATTTTGTCCTACCTGTAAGTTTGAGAACCGCTGCTTTAAACTCACTAGTGTCTATTAGTATAATATATTAGTAGGTCATCTAAGAGTTTCTTTTGCAAATATATACTGGTTGAATTCTAAGGGGAACTTTTGAATAGTCTGTTTGCTAGTAACTATTCATTAGCTACTAGTGCTTATTTGTGCTCATTCAGTTTTCGATACTATATCCATCCAAAATATTAGCTACTAGTAAAACTAGTTAGAGTTGCTGTTTTATTTGTCAGGGCTACATTACAATGCAATTAAAATTGTTACTAAAAAAAACTCTAGTGTTACTAATTACTGTTTGAACAGTTATTAGTAACTAAGAATTTGTAATAAGGGTGTTACAATATATCTTGTCACATTGTGTATATTGTGCTTTAAAACAAACTCAATAATATGTATCAGGAATAATATGGATGGTGAAAATAGTTCACCCAAAATTAAAATTACTTTGAGGAAAAGAAAAAAAAAAATCAAGTTTACAGAGTTTTAGTGTGAATATTATTTTACATTATTTTAAATATATCTAGTTAGTGACAGAGTGCAAGTTTGTTCATCTAAAATAATTCTGAATTTTCAGCTTCAGAATCATGAATATTTTTATTCTGGTGTTACTATTGTCCTGTGCATTGTGTTACCAGGACCAAGTACAAGCCTATTTGTTTTCACCCCAATGTAACGCCAAATTTAGCCTTTTAATAGACAGTAAAAAAAAATTAAAAACCTACCATTGGGTAGAGTGGAGGGAAATGCCCCCCTTAAGGACTGTGTAACTTTTCGAATAATTATCATCATTTTCAGTGACTGACAAATTATAAACAAAGTATGAAAAATGTCCAGTTTTCATGTTATTGGATTTTTAACAAAAATCGAATTTGTATCTTTCCGCGACGAAAATAGTTTTTGTGCACGAAAAAAAACCCTAAGTAACGACTTGTATAGTAATGGCTGATTTCGAAACACTTCTTCCTGAAGCCTTGGGGCTTAATGAATCAGCGTATCGATTCATGATTCGGATGTAATAACCTTTGGAGATCTGAACTGCTGATTCGATACACTGATTCATAACTGTTAGAAGTTTTACGAAGCGTTGTTTTGAAATCAGCCATCACGACATCAGTCGTTATTTTGGGGGGGGGTTTACGCACACAAAAACTATTCTCGTCACTTCATAAAATGACTGTAGAGCCACTGTAGTAAGATGGGCTTTGTAACGCCATCTTTAGTGCCTTTATGGGTCTTGAGAGAGGAAATGACATTGGTGTCAATGAAGGCCTTTCTGAGCCATCGGATTTTAGCAAAAATATCTTCATTTGTGTCTGAAGATGAACGTAGGTCTTACGGGTGTCGAACGACATTAGGGTAATTAATTAATGAGAGAATTTTCATTTTGGGGTCAACTAACCCTTTATGGGTGAACCACTTGAGTCACATGGACTATTTTAACAATGTTTTACTACCTGTCTAAACCTAAAAAGGTGGCATTCACATTGCTGTCTGTGTAGGGGTCAGAGAGCTCTCAGATGTCATCAAAAAAATAAGGTCTTAGAACGGTTTGGAACGACATAAGGGTTAGGAATTACTGACAGAATTTTCATTTTTGGGTGAACTATCCTTTTAAGTTTCAGGCCAGAAGGTTTTCCCTTGCGTGTCTTGAAGTAACACAACCCAACCCAACCCAAAGTCAATTTCCTTTTGGTTCCTGTTTTTTGTTTTTTAATTATTTTTTAATTTTTTAACCAATTTACATCTACACAGTACATGTCAAAACCTCTCAGATGAGTTGACCCCAATGTCATGCAGACACCCAGCCACTGTTGGTTATTTTTACCACCAGTGTGATCATTAAGTATCCTTGTTCCAAACAGCTGTTCCCATCAATCCCACAATACATCTGTCTTCTTTTTGGTCCAGCACGCGAGGGGACTACAGTCACGCAGGGAAGAAGGAGAAGTTTCGTTATGCCACCACCCTAGTCTTTATCCAGTGCATCATCAATGCCGCTTTCGCCAGACTCTGTGAGTCAAACTTTCAGATGTTCTGATTGCATTTGTGGAGATTCTGTGTGTCCGTAGTGCTTTATGTAAATCACATATGGTATCACATTATGGAACTGCTTATTTGCCTGTATTTTGTTGCTGAATGTTTTTGAATCCGACCTGCAAGTAATTCTGCATTCTCTTCTCTCTGTTTTATGTTCGTAGTAATTCAGTTTTTCGAGGGCTCAAAGCAGGACCACACGAGAAGCTGGCTCTATGGTGTGTGTTCTCTGTCTTACCTTGGTGCCATGGTGTCCAGTAACTCCGCCCTGCAGTATGTCAACTACCCCACACAGGTCAGCACAGCTCTTTACACCCGCTTCGCTCTTTCTGTCCCTCACAACATCAGGTTCATGAAGTCTTTGTTCTTTCTAGGTGTTGGGAAAGTCCTGTAAACCAATTCCAGGTGAGAAAACAACATTCTTATCAGTTTGAAGCAAACAAAGCTCTCCGGTTTCAGTCTAGAATGTAGAACATGCTGTTCGTTTTACTGTTCATGATCAAAACACACACAACTTCAGAGAAATGCAGTTTCAGTAGGTGTCAGTTGTTGTTGTTTTTAAAAGAAATTATAATTTATATTTAACAAAGTTAAGATATATTTGATCTTTTATCTTTACTATTTCAAATAAATGCTTTTCTTTAGAACTTTTTATTCATCTAAGATTCCTGAAAAAACTGCATTACGGTTTCCACAAAAATATTTCATAATAATGTTAATGTTTCTTGAGCATCAAATCGTAATATTAGAATCATTTCTGATGGATCATGTAACACTGAAGACTGGAGTAATGATGCTGGAAATTCTACTTTAAATAAATGAAAGTTCACAGGAATAAATTATATTTTAAAATGGAAAACACTTATTTTAAATTGTAATGATATTTCACAATGTAATAATAATATGCTTCCTTGGTAAGCATTAGACTTTCAAAAGCTTTTAAAAAAGCCATACTGACTCCAACACTTTGAACAGTTGTGTACAACTTTTGGACACTTAAATGTCATTGCAATAGATAAAAGTATCAATCCAAATGGCGTGCATTTAAAAATAACAGCACAAGCACACTTTTCAGCAAAACAAATAATAAAAAATCACAAATAATTAGCATTAAACAATGTGTACACTTACTGGTTATCAAACATAAAAAAGTCCAGAGTTAATTGGGGGAAAACCCCTGGAAAGTTTTTAAAAGTCATTTACAAAACCTCTAAAAAAAGGGATGTTCTGTGAAGTCGTTTTGCATCATTTGTTTGCAGATGCCACTTGGTTTAATATTTTGCCCAATTAAATGACATTGACATTTTCAAGTGAGCAGGGCGCTGCTCTTAAAGGTGCGCTTTGCACATTTTAGTGACATGTAACGTGAGGTTTTGAACTGCAACCGCCCGCCACTCACCCCTGCCTTTCGAAGCACGTAGACAATCTACGGTGGGAGAGAGCGACTAGAGCTCTGTAGAGCAGTTTGTCCATTTAGGGCTACTGTAGATATATGACGGTCCAAAATGGTGACTTAACTGTAAATGTACCCGTGGTGTATGGAGATAGAAATGCTTCATTCTAAGGTAATAAATTATGTGAGGTCTTTTATACACCACTGAAAACATAGATATGTATCTTATAGTCTTGTTGTGCTTGTGTGTCTCTGGTTCCACAGTGATGATTCTTGGTGTCACAATCCTGAGGAAGAAATATCCCATGGCGAAGTACCTGTGTGTGTTTCTAATCGTCACCGGGGTCGCCCTGTTCCTCTACAAACCCAACAAAGGCTCCAGCGCATCAGATGAACACACATTTGGCTTTGGAGAGATGCTGCTGGTCGGTCTCTGTTTGACCTGTTCTGTTCTCTGCCTTGCATAGCATTTCTAGTCCTCTGTGTGAAGATGATCTGATGTGCGTTTCTTTGGTCACAGTTGCTCTCGCTGACTCTGGATGGGCTGACGGGTGTATCACAGGATCACATGAGGGCGCGGTACCAGACGGGAGCCAATCACATGATGCTGAATGTCAACCTGTGGTCCACACTGGTCCTGGGAGTAGGTGAGTTGTTAAAAGGAGGGTCCTGTTAACTTAAACATTTAGGCAATTTTCTGTTATCCATAATAACCAGTACATTTGTCACATTTATTGTAGGAGGAACAATATATTTGTTAGATCTGGGTGATCTATTTGAACATTCATAATTTATTGTGATTGTTTTGCTGGCAATAAAATATGACTATTACTCATATTAATATTACACAGTTAGGTTGCCGTGTCACTAGATGAATTTATCCTTGTCTCATAACTTGTTTGTATCAAGACATAAGCCATTTTTGATAATGAGGTTAAAACGTATAAGTTTGATTTAATTTGATTCATGATTCAGTTCATCAATTAAAAAATATTTATTTATATTTATTAATCTAATAATTTGTGTTGTCACTCAAGTGTTTACGGAAGTCCCTTTGTGGATTTTTAGCACAAGGATTTTTACATCAATTTCTCATTAATGCAATTATCTAATCAACCAATCACATGGCAGTTGATTCAATGCATTTAGGGGTGTGGTCCTGGTCAAGACAATCTCCTGAACTCCAAACTGAATGTCAGAATGGGAAAGAAAAGTGATTTAAGCAATTTTGAGCGTGGCATGGTTGTTGGTGCCAGACGGGCCGGTCTGAGTATTTCACAATCTGCTCAGTTACTGGGATTTTCATAGCCTAGAAATCTAGACGCACCCTAGCGGCAGCAAATCTAATTTGCTGCAAGTGTCATCTAGCAACTCTCAATTCACTTCTGAGCTGTAAACGCCAAACTCTTGTCGGGCCAATCACATCATGTATAGAGTCGGTGGGCGGGGCTTAATGTAATGACGGCACTCGTGCTTCTAGTAAACACAGAAACTGGCGAACGGCCAGATGAAGGTAAGACGGCACTGAAGTCATTCTTAAGAAGGGAAGACGTGTTCAGAGTTTTGCCGACCGGATACGTTAAAAGTTTAATCTGTCAACGAGCTCTGCTTCATCTTTTTTGCTCTGATTGGTTGTAACAATATCCAATTGCGTGCAAGGTGTGCACAGGGAGTTTGAAAGCCAACCGTTTATCCCGCCCCTCGGATTGAGCCCTGTCAATGGTGAGTTTCCAGACCAAACATCTTGATGTGGGTCTGGCTTGTCAGGCTAGAATTTTCACGCACAACCATTTCTAGGGTTTACAAAGAATGGTGTGAAAAGGGAAAAACATCCAGTATGGGGCAGTCCTGTGGGCGAAAATGCCTTGTTGATGCTAGAGATCAGAGGAGAATGGGCCGACTGATTCAAGCTGATAGAAGAGCAACTTTGACTGAAATAACCACTCGTTACAACCGAGGTATGCAGCAAAGCGTTTGTGAAGCCACAACACACACAACCTTGAGGCGGATGGGCAGCAGAAGACCCCACCGGGTACCACTCATCTCCACTACAAATAGGAAAAAGAGGCTACAATTTGCTCGAGCTCACCAAAATTAGAGAGTTGAAGACTGGAAAAATGTTGCCTGGTCTGATGAGTCTCGATTTCTGTTTAGACATTCAGATGGTAGAGTCAGAATTTGGCGTAAACAGAATGAGAACATGGATCCATCATGCCTTGTTACCACTGTGCAGGCTGGTGGTGGTGGTGTAATGGTGTGGGGGATGTTTTCTTGGCACACTTTAGGCCCCTTGGTACCAATTGGGCATCGTTCAAATGCTACGGCCTATCTGAGCATTGTTTCTGACAATGTTCATTCCTTTATGACCACCATGTACCCATCCTCTGATGGCTACTTCCAGCAGGATAATGCACCATGTCACAAAGCTTGAATCATTTTAAATTGGTTCCTTGAACATGACAATGAGTTCACTGTACTAAAATGGCCCGACATTCACCAGATCTCAACTCAACTCGATTTTAAATGTAGTGTATTTAACTAAAACGCTTCAATAATTTTATATATATATATATAAACAGCAACAACTATTTTATTGCGCATTAACGTAGTTATTTATTATTACCGGTATATTGAAAGCCCGTTGCTCACTGCACTGCCTCTGAATACACATACAGACAAACCATTGGTCACAGGAGAATACAGTGCTGTCTGTAAGCCAAGGGCTTGACATTCTTTGTCTGGGACAAATAAAATATTAAAATAACCATCAAAATATACTGATTAGAAGGATTTCTTAAGGATCATGTGACATTGAAGACTGGAGTAATGATGCTGAAAATTCATTCTTTATTAATAGAAAATATTTACTTCATTCATTTCATTCAAAAATATCACCCCCCAAAAAATTTTTACAATTTTTTTTAAAACCATTTTGTCATGTTGGTTTTTATAAATGAGAGATTAAATATCATTATGGTGTGCTATAATTATTTGCACTATATTTTAATGTATATTATGTCTTGCCTTAAACATTTAGAATCAACCAAGTTGGCAACAATGATTGTTTGGTTGTTGCCTCATTAACCCCTTTAAGTAATTTAAGAGTAAATCATTTTTAGTACCCTTCCTTTTTTCCTATAGTTTTTGTACCGTGTGTATATATATTCATGGTTTATAAATCATATGCTAGCCTTCCATCAGACCAGAGCTCGTTGTCAGCATGTCTTCCTCCAGCAGGGGGAGCTCTGGCTCTATGGTAAATCTTGGTGTTGTTATTATTTGAGGGTTGACAGAAGCAACCCTGCTGATCTCCAGCAGCTGTTCAGTCTGTCTGCCTCAGCTCTGAAAGGCATCTGTTCCTCACTTTTAATCTTTAATCTCATAACACATGCAGCAAACTTCCTTCCTTCCAAACCGCTCATTATGAAACCAGAGCTGTCCTGTGCTGCTCTCTGAAGTTATCAGAAATAATGAATAGTTTTTGTCAAGTTTCTCTTTTAACTAGGCAAATGCAAAATGATACAGAGTCCAGAATGAACACTAACCAAGTCCAAATGAGAGTAAAAATTGGCTTTGGAGAGTACACCAACCTCATTATGGCATTTATATTATATATATATATATATATATATATTAGACGCACATACACACACAATCTACTAAAGAAACAACATCTGTTGCTCACTCTCTTTCTGCATAGCTGTGCTTTGGACCGGCGAGGTGTGGGAGTTTTTGGCATTTACTGACCGCTATCCTAGCATCATCTATAATATTGTCCTGTTCGGTATCACTAGCGCTCTTGGACAGGTGGGTTTGTTGTTTGCATACAACAGAACAACACCATCATTCATTCATTCTAACATAAATAGTAAATAATAGTTGATAATCCAGAGTTTGAACATTTATTCTCATCTTTCTTTCTTCACCTAGACGTTCATCTTCATGACTGTGGTGTATTTCGGACCGCTCACATGTTCCATCATCACAACGACACGGAAGTTCTTCACCATCCTGGGATCCGTGCTGCTCTTTGGGAACGTCATCAGCCCTATGCAGTGGTTTGGCACCACCCTCGTCTTCCTTGGTGAGTGAAACTCTCATTTGTCTTGTATTGAATATTTTAATTAAATTCTAAACAAAGAAGTCTCTAATGCTCACTAAGGCTGCTCTTTAGAGCTTCACGATCTCGATTCAAACATCCACACGGACTCATTCCTAAATGACAACAAATCAGCTGTGTCTATTAAACCTTTGACAAGTGCTATCCCAGAATATTCAAATCTGAGTTGACACTGACCTAGAAAGTGCAGTTATCTTGTATAGTTATGAAATGGCTTTTCTTTTCTTTTTTTCAAGCACACAGTATCATTATTTCTGTGTTACAAATATTCATATCATCACAGAAGTACAGGGATGAGTGTATAGTTCATGTATAAACACTGATGTCTACAATGGCGATCAAAAATAGAGTAAGTCACCATTTGAAATGAACTTGGTGCTTCAAATACAGATTATATTGAATCATTGGTTAAAAAATGCTGATTCATCTAGTAATGGGTGTATGATATCTAAATACCATGAGAAGGATTAGCGATCAGGTGCGATTATGCCTTTGAAACGGTCTCTGTACTTTTGACGTCATACAACCATTGGTCGATCAAGTCGAACACTTATCAAAACAAGTGAAGTATTTATGAGTGAGTCATTTAATCATTTATTCAGTGTTTTCTTTTTTTATTGTATTTTTTTCCATGAATTTAATTTATTTAGAATTGTGGAGCTACATTTATTTGATAACAATCAAATCAATGTATTATTCCCCCCCACCCCCTGATACAGTAATTCTATCTATCTATCTAATCATATGCTCAACCATGGCTCTGTGCTGTATTTCAGGCCTTGGACTGGATGCCAAATTTGGAAAGTCTCCTAAGAAGACGACACACTGAAAACTGGAACCCTGTGCGAGTGTGTGTGCGCATGCATACATGCATGCCTGCATTTGAACCCCTGAGACAAACATAGGCATTTATTCTCTAAACACTTCATCATACTAATTCCATCATTGGTGTACTTCAGACATGACGTTTTAGCACTCAACACATTGTTATTATGCTGATGTTCTGATCTGAACATTTCATAATTGGATATATTTGCCCATCAGCTCTCAAAATGGTATCCATGGTAACAGAGGGACAGTGCAAATGTGTGTCTGTGCCTAGTCATAATCTATCATGCACATAAGACAAAATCAAAATGAGAAAGTTGGATAACGTTGAAGATCTTATTTAAAAATACAGTCTAAGGAAATGCACATGCTGATTGTACTTTCTGGACGATTCCCTCCAGCGGGGAAAACTACCCCGATTAGTACTTTTGACACATTTATATATACATCTCTAAGTCATTTGAGAAATGTTGGTTCAGACAGGTGAGTTCTGCCTTAATTTTAGTCTTAATTTAGGTGGTGAATTCGGTTAAAGGTCTGATAATTATTGCATTCCCTAGGGTGTGTGTGTGTGTGTGTGGCTGTCTCTGGTGTTTACTCTGTATGTAATGCACAAACACCTGTATAGATGAATTATTTGTCCAAACATGGCTTTTTCATACCAGATGTCATATTTATATTCATGTGTCTCGTCTTGTTTGGATATCAGCAAAGCTGTTTAGAAAGTTGATATTTTTTACAACAACAAACAAACAAAAATCGCATCTGCATTATACAGTATCTTTCTGGCAGAATAAAATGGGAATTTTATAGATTCATTCTTCTCTTTATCTCTATGAAGGTATGTTTAAATAAAAAGGAAACTCAATCAGGTTGCGAGAAGATGCTGTTGACCAGCTGTCATCGCGGAACGCCTGCCAAAACTCTGCGCGTGTCTGCCAGCATCATGTTTTCGCTCCGTTTAGGGAAAGAAAAACAACCAAAAGTCATTAAACACACACCCTGGACATGAATGGATTTGTGGTTTGTTTTCAATCGCACCTTTTAAAGTGTACGTCGTCTCGCGGTAGATATAGTTGGTGGAAAAGGCATCCGTGTCGTAGAGAACGCATAGACTTGAATGGACTGGAGCTGAAGATGCAGTTAAACTGGTTGAAATGTACATGACGAGAGCCAGCCATCCACCTCTCATAATCGTGATCGCAATAGAGAACAGTCGCCGTTTGCTTAACAGGAACTCTGAGGAAAGGTTAATGTGCAATTCAAAGCAGAAAATGAAATTGGAGGGAAACAAACACGGCCGGATGTCAGGAAGGCAATCTGATTAAAAGAGCCAGCAGAGGAGAACTGGCAGTGCAGCAAAACTACATTTCCACACTCGCCGTTTGAACAAGCTGCCCTGAGGGTGTCCTAGCTAAAACGATGATGAAGTGCTTTTCTCTTTTTTTCTCTCTCTCTCTCTCTTTCTCTGCTATTTTAATCTCATGCTGAGCACTTTTAGGCTGTGTAAATCGAATATTAAAGGTGGTTTTGTTAACGCATGCCATGAATATAAAGAAGCAAAAGCAGGGTGGTAGAGGTTATTAAAATTGTGCTAGTTAAGAGCAAACTACAGAAATCTGTAAAATAAAAAAAGCTGCCTTTTTCAGGAAAAGTGCTAACATTAACGCATAAATCCATGTAAACTAACATTTTGTAGTTTGGAAGGTCAATCCTGTTACTGTCATTAATTTAATTTAAAAAAAAAAAACAATTATATTTGAAATGAAGTTCTAAGGAATCAAAATGTAAAACAATCGTAATGAAAAGAGAGACTAAAATGTTGCTAATTTATGCAAAAAATATAGTCTATAGCACCTGAAACAGCTATCATTGTCTTCATTTATTAGCTGTTTCAGGTGTGTTTGATTGGGGTTGGAGCTAAACTCTGCAGGACAGTGGCCCTCCAGGACTAAGATTGCGGACCCCTGGTCTATAGTAATGCTTGTGTCTGTAACAAGAATGACAAAAATATCAAAAGGTAGATGGTCATAAAAAAGAAATCATAGCTTGAGATGGCACAATAAAAAATGTTTGTACATTTTAAACGTACTTAAATATATATGCAGGTGTTGGTCATATAATTAGAATATCATCAAACAGTTGATTTATTTCCAATTCCATTCACAAAGTGAAACGTGTATGCATTCATTCACACAGACTGATATATTTCAACTGTTTGTTTCTTTTAATTTTGATGATTACAACTGACAACTAAGGAAAATCACAAATTCAGTATCTCAGAAAATTAGAATATTGTGAAAAGGTTAAATATAAGACACCTGGTGCCACACTAATCAGCTAATTAACTCAAAACACCTGCAAAGGCCTTAATGCTCTCTCAGTCTCATTCTGTAGACCAGTGGTTCCCAAACCTGTCCTGGAGGACCACCAGCCCTGCACATTTTGTAAGTCTCCCTCATCAGACACACCCAATTCAGGTCTTGCCATCTCTACTAATGAGCTAATGAGTTGGATCAGGTGTGTCTGATGAGGGAAACATGCAAAATGTGCAGGGCTGGGGCTGGTGGTCCTCCAGGACAGGTTTGGGAACCACTGCTGTAGGCTACACAATCATGGTAAGACTGCTGACTTGACAGTTGTCCAAAAGACGACCACTGACATCTTGCACAAGGAGAGCAAGACACAAAAGGTCATTGCAAAAGAGGCTGGCTGTTCACAGAGCTCTGTGTCCAAGCACATTAATAAAGAGGCGAAGGGAAGGAAAAAATGTGGTAGAAAAAAGTGTATAAGCAATAGGGGTAACCGCACCCTAGAGAGGATTGTGAAACAAAACCCATTCAAAAATGTTGAGGAGAGTCACAAAGACTGGACTGCAGCTGGAGTCAGTGCTCCAAAAACCACTACACACAGATGTATGCAAGACGTGTTTCAGCTGTCGCATTCCTTCTGTCAAGACAATCTGAACAACAGACAGTGCAGAAGCATCTTGCCTGGGCTAAAGACAAAAAGGACTGGACTATTGCTGAGACGTCCAAAGTTGTTCTCTGATGAAAGAAAAATTTGGCATTTCCTTTGGAAATTAGGGTACACTGTGTTTTCTGAGGTCCAAGGTCAAAGCAGCCGTATACCAGGAAGTCTTCGAGCACTTCATGTTTCCTGTTGCTGATCAACTTTATGGAGATGCAAATTTAATTTTCCAACAGGACTTGGCACCTGCACACAGTGTCAAAGCAACCATTACCTGGCTTAAGGACCATGATATCCCTGTTCTTAATTGGCCAGCAAACTCGCCTGATCTTAATCTTAACCTCATAGAAAATCTATGGGATATTGTGAAGAGGAAGGTGCGATATGCCAGACCCAACAATGCAGAAGAGCTGAAGGCCACTATCAGAGCAACCTGTGCTCTCATAACACCTGAGCAGTGCCACAGACTGATCGACTCCATGCCATTACTGCAGCAATTCAGGCAAAAGCAGCCCCAACTAAGTCTTGAGTGCTGTACATGCTCATACTTTTCATGTTCATATTTTTCAGTTGGCCAAGATTTCTAAACATCGTTTCTTTCTATTGGTCTTTAGTAATATTCTAATTTTCTGAGATACTGAATTTGGGATTTTTCTTCGTTGTCAGTTATAATCATCAAAATGAAAAGAAATAAACATTTGAAATAGTCTGTGTGTAATGAATTAATAAAAGTTTCACTTTTTGAATGGAATTAGTGAAATAAATCAACTGTGATGATATTCTTATTATATGACCAGCACCTATATATATATATATATATATATATATATATATATATATATATATATAGTCTCATTTAAACTTTTATTTTATTTATTGTTGAATAGGCACTGATTTCGTGGAATGACCCTGACTTGTTTATAATTGCAATTAAACATAGCTTTTGTGCAATGTACGATTATTATAGGCTATTGTGTTATTGTAATACACAAATCTATATTGTTCTTTGTCATTTAAAGGAACTTCCCATTCACAATTTTATGATGCAATAGCTAAACTTAAAATTGTTTAATATAAAAAAAAATAACTTTTTTTTTCAAAATTGCATAAGACTTAAAAAATTATATTGTTGAATCTATTTATAGAGGATTTATTTATTTATGTTTACAAATCTATATCTGTTAAAAATATATATATTTAATGCCTATTTGCAGTCA
This sequence comes from Pseudorasbora parva, assembly GCF_024679245.1. NCBI lineage: Eukaryota > Metazoa > Chordata > Actinopteri > Cypriniformes > Gobionidae > Pseudorasbora > Pseudorasbora parva. Next base: position 24,557,579 of record NC_090173.1, read on the forward strand.
GTATTGTTGTCTAGTGTTCAATACAGGCAAAATAGGGACAAATGTGCTTAAATAGACACAGCTTTATTTAAAATTTTACATTTATAACTCAAACTCTTTTCATCAATTACCTTATTTTTTATTTTTATATTTAATCTCTGAGTGAGATGAAATATGACCTAGACATGTTATTTACAACAAAAAATAGACCCTTTTAAAAGTGCTCAAGTTCAAGTTAAAACTGTTTACAGATAATATTGTATGACAAAGAGAAAAATGTATGCGTCTGTTCAATTTGCCTATTTAAAATTATATTTCTCATTAGTAATAACATAAAACACAATTACGACCTAGAGCGACCTTCCATTTCTCCTAGTTCTTATCTGGGATCAGATCATTGCTCCACATAACAAGTGTTAAACTGACCGTAGATCAGACAGGTACGCCTACCGCGCATTTGAATGGGTATCCCCGGCACCGCCTTTACAAAATACCTCAGCATAAAATCATATTATCATTAATTTATCATTTTTATTACCATTGATTTATTAACATTCAAATTATTACACTACAATACGTATTTACGTACTGAAATGAGATGACAAAGTTCGTCTAAATATAAAATAACAAATCAGGCGAACTCAATAAGATCCCCACGGACTGTGTCCTTTTCTCTCAGTGCTGAGGAGGAGTCCTGCTAGTCTAGAGATCTCGAACGGGCCACGTTCAATTCCTTTATTTCTGTACATTTTTGGGAGATTTTAAATCATCTCATTAATCATTATGCTGAGTACGGTCAGCCGGCAACTCAGAAGCCATCCCGCCGTAAGTGAATGATGAATTCTGGAAGATTTATTCTGTAAAAGATGATGGCAAGAACGAGTTGAGCTAGCCTGTTAGCGTCCCTGCTACGGAATGCTAGACATGCCACAAGTCGAACTATTTATACCTCTATATAAACATATGATTCCTAAAATATGTATTTAAATTGCACGGCAAGTCCTGGACATATCAAGAATTTTTAAATTGTGATTCACAGGCTTTGAATATAAATGGAAATGATTAAAACAACAAACAATTTTTAAAATACCTGTTATAAAATATTTAATCGAATGGAGATCTTTTTCTTTCTTTTTTTTTTGGTTCTCAAAAAAACGTATAAAATTTTATATATATATAAAGTATAGTACAGTATTGAATAAATATGAATATTATACACACACTTCCGATCGTTTGAAGATATTGAGCGTTTTACAATCAATAACATTAAAATCAGAATAAGTTTTCAACAGGGTATATTCAAATATAAAGCTCACAAAATTTTCAAATTAGCCATAAGTAACTGTTACGTGTGTTAAAGTGTCAAACAGTCACGAGCGTGACCGTCACGAGGAAACAACACGCGTTCCCAGTGTAATCGACCAACCGTATATCTTTATCACGCGTCTTTATGTGAATAATTTGGCGATCCTTAAATGTAGTGTTTTTTGTTTATTTTGTTTTTTGTATGTGCGCATTTAAACTTTCACAGAGGCCTGTGTGTCACGTGACGCCACTGGAGCTCAAGGACGAGTGTGTTAGACTGAGGACAGACAGAGAAGGGCGGCTAAATACACTTTCACTTTTTTTAACTATTAGATCTATTTACTTAGTATTCGTAGGTGTATTATTTCATATTATTTTTTATATCTTGGCTTTTATGTCTAACTATTTGCAGCTTCTGAATACTGAGGAGACATTTGCATGTAAAGTTTTGAAGCTCAGATTTCTTAAAAGGAACACTCTGTATTTGTGTTATTTAAGGCTTTTTGTGTTGTCATTTGTGGGCAATTTTATAACACTAATGTCAGTCTACTTTACAATCTAGATCTGTGGTTCTCGCCTGGAGGTCTATAATATGATTTTGGACATTTTACTTTTGTACAAAAAATATATTGTCAGGTTGCCAGTTGCAAAACCAGTTGCGAACCACCAGACTAGATGGTCATTAACCGTGATTTCAAAGTTTAATACATCACCCTCAAGTCATTTGACTTGAAGTGACAGTTGCTTTATATATTTTTGTTTTTTTGTTCATCTCTCACCATAGTTGATCCCACTGTTTATTTTCATTGGCGGTGGATGCACCATGTCTCTGACATATCTGGCTCGCCTTGCCTTGCGTAACCCAGATGTCTGGTAAGCTTCTGTTATACAGAAGATACAAGTCCCTTAATCATCTGTCTCTCACAATGGGCACAAAAACATATCTAAAAGGGCTTAATCTTATTTAAATTGAAGAACAATTGCTATTAAGATATAATGCTGTGTCTACACCAGACACAAGCGGCGCAATGCAACAAAAGCTAACATAACCCATTATAATCGGCGATTGTGTCTACACTGAATGCAACATGGCAAAATTCCCCACAATAAACTGATGCCCCGTTCTGATTCTGGCGTACTTTAAGCACTTGTGCTACTTCCGACACTAACAAAATGATTTGTCGTGTCCAGTGTAGACCGCCTCAAGCTGTTGTGATATTTTTTTCCCCAATCAATTGTGAGAGAACTTAAACTCTTTTATTTAGTTTCATCATGCATGCCTCATTTATTTGTGCACTCATTTGCTTCATATCCACAGCTGGGACAGAAAGAACAACCCAGAGCCCTGGAATAAACTGGGGCCCACTGATCAGTACAAGGTATGATGCATGTGCCATTATCATTTATGCATTTTGCTTCTTAACATATTAAATGCTCTGCTGATGTTTGTAAATATTTTTTTGGGGGTTCAACCCAAGCTCTCTCGACAACATCTGAGGACTTCTATTGAATACCACCGAAAATAATTTAGATTTGTCCTTCAGTTTGAAACGTGTATTCACAGTAAAGGACTGAAAGTCTGTTGAACAAGTCACTGCAAGGCTCAACTCATACATTTAAGTGAGAGTAATATTAATGTGCTACAGTACAGTATTCACAAGTAGGCATGAGGAAACTGAGCTTATCAGGAATGACAATTCTGGAGCATTGTGCGTGTCCGGGGTCTGACTTGTTTTTATAGATTCCATTTGATATGACTATGCATGCAATAGTAATAAATACAATAATATTCAAATGATATATATTACATTAAATCTCAGCCTTTGCTGTTTTTATTTGGATTTTATGCTTCCTGAGTGTTCATTTCAATACAAGCCTTTATGCAACTATTCATGATCTTTGATTTGGTCACTTCACTGCTTCTAATTATTTTCTTCATGGTCACAATGTAGAGCCCTGCATTAAATTTAGATGAACATTAAAAACTTAAAAAAAAAAAAAAAAGAAAGAAACATTAAAGGGTCATGAAACCCCAAAACACTTTTTTTGAGATGTAAACAGATATGTATAGGCTGCACATCATTGAAAACACTAAGGGTACTCATTAATGGTATGCATATGTGAAAATAGTTATTTTTGCATTTTTCAGAGCGATTTCTGTCTTCCGGTTTGAAAAGTTTAGTCGGAGCAACGTCACAAATGCTGACGTCGGCACGGCCTTTTCGGCCCAAGTATGGGCAGCTGGGCACATGCTGACGTCGACCGCTCCGAGCGATTCTCGATATATATTCATGACATAAAGCTCATTCAGTCCAATCCCTGCGCTGTAGTATGCATACAAGATAATTTAGTTAATATGCATGAGACAGTCACTTCTGCCAGGCTCGTCTTACATCATTATTGTAGAGATATGGTGGGGAAGTTTTGGAAGCAGCGTGCGGAAAAGTCACGGAGGAAAGCTAGGCGTTGTGCTGATACGAAGTAACGTAAAGGGCGCCGAGCGAGCTGTAACCGGCGCCGTCTGTGGAAGCCTTTGCTACAAAGGCTCGGTAAAGTAAAATTCACCTGAGGAATCGCACGCCGAACCTGCAAGCGTTGACTATCTATGTCAGGAGTGCAAAATAACCAATCTGTAATCTGTAGGCTAATGAACAAAAGCCACGTCCTCTCCGTTTTATTTGTCGTCACAGCCATGCACTAAACCGCATGTGTTCGGGCTCTTAGTGAAACAGTGTGATGCATATTTGGACAAATATAGATTTAGCTGCCGAGTGATAGACAGCGCGGATCGTCACGGCAATGCGCGGTCGAGACTAGCCTCAAACCTCTTCGCTTTTACCCCGATCTAGAATTACACATCTCTTATCACATCGCGTGTTGGGTGGTTCACGTTCTCTTATCAAGTCGGCGCGTTGTTCATCTTGCCAAACAGCGTGCATATTTGGACAAATATAGTTTTATCACGTTTGCAAAATATTTCGTCATGCAGAATAACATTTATTTTCATTTCTCACTGAATTATGCTGGTTTGAACTTTGAAGAGCTGAATGATTTGCGATCTCTGCTGCACGCCACATATAGCTCTCTCATTCGCTGTACTCATCCCTCATTTAATCTCTCTGTGGTAAACAATGCCAACGTGAACCAAGAACATGTCTCAGAACCGCTCAGCACCTACTGACAGACACTCCCCTATTTATGCAAACATTCCCTCTTTCCACACAATACCATCCCACCTTTTCACAGTCGACCACTCCCCTTTTAACAAGCTTTTTCAAATCGAAGGTGTGAAAAAACACCGCTGCAGCAGGGGGGTTTCATGACCCTTTAACATGACATGATTAAAGAAAAAAAAAAAAAAGTGTTTTGGAACTTTACAGCTCGAACAGCAAATTTTTGTACTGAAGAATTATTATAATTGCTTTTAAAGGTGCAGTGCGTGAATCTTGGCGGCATCTAGTGGTGAAGTTGTGACTTGCATCGCTCACCACTCGGAGAGCATAGAGAATCTCATATATTCTCATATATTACACACTGAACCTTTAAGAACAATTAACTGCACACCTTGCCCCATAGACTGAATTAAATATCACATTTTTTTTGTTTTGTTTAAGACTTTGTTTTAATTAAGTGAGTGGACAAGTCAAAGTTAAAATCTGGAAATTCAGAACATTCTATTTAATGTGATGATAAAGAACTTTTCTAGATGTTTAGCATCCAGTAAGCAACAGTAATTTTGAGTTTGAAATCTAACTGACCAGCGTACGTGGTGTAGTAAAGCACTTGAACACACTGTTTGTTGGAATGCCTAAGGGGATCCTATTAAAGGATGTGATTGAAGGACCGTATCAGGACCTAATCTCAGATCTTAATGAGTTTAATTCATTAAGCGCTTCATAAGCTCATTTTACATGTGCCGTTAGTTGGTACAAATCTAATCAAGCTTGTCTCTTAATGTGTGTTTGATGTGGAGTAGAGTTCAAGTTCAATACTTACACAGGCAGCTGAGTTAATGGATTTTGCAGAGTGCATGTTGTTAAACTGCTTATTTTGTATTCTCACTTTTCTGTTTGGTCATTTCAAGTTCTACGCAGTGAACCTGGACTACAGCAAGCTGAAGAAGGACCGTCCTGACTACTAAGCGAATCCAGGGAATCCAGACACCCAGTGCTGGACCAAAGACTTCAAATCTAAAGAACAAGACTCCCAGCCACTTTTCCTCAACGGCCCTTGTTCCTACATTAATTTATACAAAGACTAAAATGCACAAATGTTGTCTTTGCTTATCTGGATCCCTTTTAACATCTATTGTATTTTCTTCCCATTCGTTGTAGTCAGACTCAGAAACTATTAATAAAGGGTCTTCTCCTACATACATTGAAAAACCAGTTTGGGTGTTTGTGTGAAAAGCTTCTCCGTGCTGATCAACAGAAAGCTTCTTGGTTTAAAAAACTGACTTCTGTCTGAGCTGTGCTCTGTACATGGATCTCTTTTGCACATAAAATCTCACTAATATGACTGCACATGAAAGTTACGTTCTGACTGCACACAAAACTGATTCAACCTTCACATCTAACCTTTGATTCACTGTTCATATTGCTATTCAGCAAGCGATTAAATCTGTTCTGTCTGCTCAGTCACTGTCATTATGAGTGGAATGGATTACTGAAAAAGAACAGATGTAGGGTTGGGGCTTGGCTCTATACATCAGTTGTTGATTGGCTCTTGAGATGGGGGGCAGTTTAAAAAAAAAAAAAAGCAAGAAATTAGGTGATTGTTGTTTTGTTTAATGCCAACTTTAACCAAGATTACGTTTTTAGCATTTTACTCAAGTTGGATTATTTTAATATAAGTAAATTAAACATTTGCTGGTAATATAATCAGAATATCATGAAAAAGTTGATTTTATATAATAAAATATAATTCAATATATTTCAACTGTTTGTTTCTTTTAATTTTTATGAATATAACTGACAACTAAGGAAAATCACAAATTCGGTATCTCAGAAAATTAGAATATTGTGAAAAGGTTAAATATAAGACACCTGGTGCCACACTAATCAGCTAATTAACTCAAAACACCTGCAAAGGCCTTAATGCTCTCTCAGTCTAGTTCTGTAGGCTACACAATCATGGGAAGACTGCTGACTTGACAGTTGTCCAAAAGACGACCACTGACATCTTGCACAAGGAGAGCAAGACACAAAAGGTCATTGCAAAAGAGGCCGGCTGTTCACAGAGCTCTGTGTCCAAGCACATTAAAAGAGAGGTGAAGGGAAGGAAAAGATGTAGAAAAAATTGTACAAGCAATAGGGGTAACCGCACCCTAGAGAGGATTGTGAAACAAAACCCATTCAAAAATGTGGGGGAGAGTCACAAAGACTGGACTGCAGCTGGAGGCAGTGCTTCAAGAACCACTACGCACAAACCTATGCAAGATGTGTTTCAGCTGTCGCATTCCTTCTGTCAAGACACTCTGAACAATAGACAGTGTCAGAAGCATCTCGCCTGGGCTAAAGACAAAAAGGACTGGACTGCTGCTGAGAGGTCCAAAGTTGTTCTCTGATGAAAGTAAATGTTTACATTTCCCCTGGAAATCAGGGTTCCAGAGTCTGGAGGAAGAACGGAGAGGCACACAGTCCACGTTGCTTGAGGTCCAGTGTAAAGTTCCCACAGTCAGTGATGGTTTGGGGTGCCATGTTATCTGCTGGTGTTAGTACACTGTGTTTTCTGAGGTCCAAGGTCAAAGCAGCCGTATACCTGGAAGTCTTAGAGCATTTCATGCTTCCTGCTGCTGACCAACTTTATGGAGATGCAGATTTAATTTTCCAACAGGACTTGGCACCTGCACACAGTGTCAAAGCAACCATTGGCTTAAGGGCCATGATATCCCTGTTCTTAATTGGCCAGCAAACTCGCCTGATCTTGATCTTAACCTCATAGAAAATCTATAGGATATTGTGAAGAGGAAGGTGCGATATGCCAGACCCAACAATGCAGAAGAGCTGAAGGCCACTATCAGAGCAACCTGTGCTCTCATAACACCTGAGCAGTGCCACAGACTGATCGACTCCATGCCATTACTGCAGCAATTCAGGCAAAAGCAGCCCCAACTAAGTCTTGAGTGCTGTACATGCTCATACTTTTCATGTTCATATTTTTCAGTTGGCCAAGATTTCTAAAAATCGTTTCTTTCTATTGGTCTTTAGTAATATTCTAATTTTCTGAGATACTGAATTTGGGATTTTTCTTCATTGTCAGTTATAATCATCAAAATGAAAAGAAAAACATTTGAAATATATCAATATATTATAAAATTTCACTTTTTGAATGGAATTAGTTACATAAATCAAATTTTTGATGATCTTCTAATTATATGACCAGCATCTGTATGTATTATGTATTTTTTTTTTTAAGGTGTAAATTTAATATTTTAAGTCAACATCACCACTTCAAGCAACCATGTAGCAGTTTTTCTCATCAAGGGGTCCGAGACCCACTAAGGCACCGTGGCAACTTCCCAAAGGAACCACTTCTATATGGTTGCTCTAGTAGTGAGCATGATGTTTTCTTCCACAGCTGAGAGTAGTGAGGTCTTAACATGGAAAAAGTGTTGCCTCTGTCCATGTCCATCATGTTATCTAGCCATGTTACTAAACTCATGAGGCACATACATCAGTGCTATATTTGATTCAGGTGTATAAATATCTTATAAAAAGTCAGCTTGTTGCTGCCTGTTTGAACAAAGTTGCATTAGCCTACATTGTGCTTCACCTAATAATTTTAGTTTTATGGCGCAATTGGTGAGTTGTTTAAGCCCCTGAAGGCAATATTAGAAAGTAATTTATTTAAAGTTGGCATGAAATAAAGTCTTTCACAACAGTTGTTTTCTTCCGATGAAATATATGAGGGTACATTAATTTAAAATGTGCACAGACAAATCATTTATAATAAACGTTGCAATATTCCATTAAAAAAATAAGAATTGTCCATTTTGATATAATAGTCTTACTACTGCTTCCCTGCATGTATACACTTTGTGTCATGATGTTGCTGTTTGTATTCCTGGCGCCTATTGCACAAAACTTGGATAAGGGATTAAGGTGATCCTGGCTCAATTTATTCACTAATATACAGTTATTTTTCGTTATTGTTATCGTTCTGGGTGTGAGTGTGCCTTCAGGGTACGTTTAGCCTACATGAGAGCGGTAGCTATAGGCTAAACATTTTTGCATACAGATGACAAGATCACCAAGATATCCTCAATAAGACTTTCCCCACAAATAGATTAGATAAAAGTGTGATTCCACAAACAAATTTCCAGAAGGGGATTCCATAAAACACCTCCGGAATTAAACTTTGGAGGTCCTGTGCGATGCAGCTGGAGCTAATTGAGAGTGTAAGTGAAACTCGTCAAGACTGGCTTCCTTCTCTCCTCACTTCGTTCCCTGAATTGAACGACGGTAATCAACACCCCTCTCTCTCTTTTCCTGGCTGATGGCAAAACATCGCAGCTGCACGGTAGTGCCCTCTAGCAGATGCAAGGAAGACGACAACTGGTAAGAATGTACGCATGTAAGAGGAAGTCTCTGATGAGGCAGATCTATGATTTTGTAATCCATGTTTTTTTCTACAAGTGAGGAGGAGGATATTTGTGAGTGAAAAACCTCCGGGCAATAAAGGTGGATTGTGAGAATACTATATTTAGTTTTCTCTATTTTAAATGCATGAGGCATATAGGGGCTAAAACCTTCAACTCAACTGGCCAGATTTCTCTCTAATGTACATGGACTGACCCGACAAAAGAAAGATGTAGCCTATACATTATGTTTATTTTCCCCCTCTTGCATTCATTTGCTGCAAATTTGGGAAATATGTTTAACAAGACTATAGATTTTTTTCTAGCACCAATACTTATTTAACTATTTTGTTTATAGTGTGAGATAGCATTATTAGGCTAGTTATTTGCTTCAGAAAATATGCCTGCATCTGGGTATCTGAATTCAGGGTAGGCTTATGAATTTACAAACTCTGGAGAGTTGTGTCCTTTTGGGACATTTTCACACGGTAGGCTATATAGGCCTATATATAGCCTACCTAGAGAGCGAGAGAGAAATAATTATTTCCATCGCATCTATGGGCCTTCCCTAATCTGAAACGGTGTAACTTTAGTTTCATTTGCAAGCTTTGCAGTTCAGTTGCTTAATGCTTATTAAGTCTAGGCATACAGTATGTTCTTATAAATCCGCTACCCTGAACGGAATGGAACAATCTGCTTTTAGCTGTTTCTTCCTCTCTAATATATTTTTTTCAGAGCTTGATGACTTTGGTAAATGTCATTGGGGCGCGCACATCTCTTCCCTCAGACAGGAGAAAGCGTTCTAGAAGATGAGCGGCAAAATGTCAAGGAGACCTTCGCGTGCCCGCGGCTTTAAAACTTCACCCGCCTTCGCAAAGGTTATTTCACAGTTTCGCTGATAATGAAAGAATTGTTACGATGGCTGTTGAGATGAGAGACTGTTCCCACCTAGTGATTTAAAAGACGAGCTGAAAATCAGAAAAGTTAAAAGAGCTGTAAGGCATTTCGGTCAGCGTGATTTTGACTCACTGGTGTAAGCCCATGTTCATGGAACAACATTTTTGTCTCGACAAATGTTCTTATCACAATCTCTAAACCCAACCCCTACCCATAACTTTTACATAAAACCAGAGGGAAATTATAAGTGATGTAGAAGCACCTAATCCTGTTTATTGTAAGCCTAAACGTAGCATAACATGTGAACTTGTAGCCTACCTCAAATACGATTGGCTGATTTGAATATGTTTCCAGTATCAACAAAGATGTTGGAGCTGGTCCAGCTGTTTTTCTAACCTCCAAAAGGATTGACACATTTTGTGCAGTATTGTGAATTTTTGAGACAGTTAATTGAAATAAAACATTAGCCCCTGGTTTAACAGACCAGACTTTAACTAGTCCCAGGTGTGTGCGCGTGCGCGTGTGAGTGTGTGTGAAAAAGAAAACAAGTCAGTCTGCAAAGATATTTTAAATCACTGAAGCTTCATTCCATTCTATTCCTGTATCTGTTTTCTGTATAAACATGATTGGTCATATCTGAGTGACAGCATGTTGTATTCAGGAGTGATTACTATAAAACAGACTGATGTTTGGTGGATCAGGCTGTCCGTCACCTCAGGGACCAGTCTCACAAATCAGACTTCCTTCTTCCTGACCTCTGACCTCTCCGCGGATGTGCGCCTTTGTGTCAGATCGAACTGCAGGTAGAATATAATGAGTGTGTGAGGGGAGAAAGTGTCAGCGCGCTGAAGAAGATCTACTGCAGGTCAGACGAGGGATCAGCGTGGTCTGTAACAGAAACAGTCACACACAATGAGAGGGAATTATTAGCTCTCTGTCAAAACTTCTCTTTTTTCATGGTGCCACACACGCTGGCCTCTATCATCAGAAGTGCTGTCTGCAATTTGCGATAATTGTAAATGGAAGAAATTGAAGGCATTTAGAGGAATCAATATAGCAAGTGTGTTCATAATAGTACATTACCAGTACTTCCATGCTGATTTAAAGCGTTAGTTCACCCAAAAATGAACAATAGCCCATGATTTACTCACCCTCAAGCCATGAGTTTATATGGCATTCTTCTTACAGGCGAATACAATCAGAGTTATATTTATAAAAAAAAAAAAAGTCCTGGCCCTTCCAAGGTTTATAATGGCAGTGACTTGTTGGGTCATTTTTGAAGTCCATAAAAGTGCATCTATCCATCATATAACTGCTCCACATGGCTTCGGGGGAGGTTAATAACGGCCGTGTGAAGTGGCATGTTTGTGTAAGAAAAATATCCATATTTAAAACTTTATAGATTAAAACAACTTACTTCCGGAAGATTGCCGTACGCATCTATTTACGTCGAAAAAGTAGCCCCTGACCCTTTAACCGTGCGTATTGACAAACGCAGAAGTGCACAAAATAAAACGCCGGTCATGAATTGAAGTCAAAAATAAGGATTTTTAAAGAGTAATGGCGGAGGCTTCCAATATAAGAGAAGAGGGGCGTCAGAGCTTGCAATGCGTCTATACATCGCAAGCTAGATATTTTAGTCTATAAAGTTTTAGATATGGATGTTTTTCTTACACACATGCATCGCATCGCTTCAGAAGGTCTTTATTAACACCCTGGAGCCGTGTGGAGCAGTTATTTGATAGATAGATGCACTTTTATGGATTTCATAAACGAGACAACAAGTCCCTGCATTATAATGCTTATAATGATTCACCAGGACTTTTTTAATAAAACTGATTGTATTTGCCTGAAATAATAAAGTCATACACCTTTATAAGGGAAATAAGCCATTTAGTTAGCAATATATATGTATGTATGAAGACTTCAGATGCAAAAGCCTCTAAATCCATCAGATTTTTTTTTCTTTAAAATAAGCATTTTTGTCAGGCTTTTGAGGCTTCCATGTATAGGTTTTAACATAAGTGCCGGTACTGAAGTGAAAGTATTTTATGAACGTATACTATATGTGGAGAGCATTCACTCAGTATCTCATTTTCGACCAAAGTGGCTTTTAGAGGCATTTGCATCTGAACTCTTCATATACATACACGCACACGTACACACGCACACATGTCTGGTTCACTATCTTTGTGGGGACTCTCCATAGACGTAATGGTTTTTATACCGTACAAACTGTATTTTCTATCCCCCTACACTGCCCCTGCCCCTAAACCTACCCATCACAGGAAACAATCTGAATTTTTACTTTCTCAAAAACACTCATCCTGTATGATTTATAAGCCTTTTGAAAAGTGGGGGCCGCTGGCTGGTTCCCACCTTATGGGGAGATTTGGTCCCCACAATGTAATATTTAAGGGCACACGTGCACACACACACACGTGCACGCACGCAAGCACAACTGAGAAGTACTTTGCGAAGTCTGGTATGATTCAATATGTATTTTTCATGTATTTTCATTAGAAAGACGAATGTTATTACTTTTCCAAGCAATCAAATGTATTTGCTTTGCAGATGGTAAATAATCAGGTGGGGGGTGGGGGGGGGATCTCATAAACGTGCTCTGAAGAAGCCATACAGTCCAGATTATTACTTATCACATATAATAAAATTCTTTTGACTTGGGCCACCTCGCAACCATCCAGATTACCCCAGCAACTGCATACCATCACCCTGGCAAGCACATACAACCCCCATATTAATGCGGCACATTTTGCGCAGGTAAACATTCAATTCAGTGATCAGCTGCACACTGTGCCATTTTTAGAAAGAACACATCAGTCTCATTAAATGTTTGCCTAACATTTTCCCTGGAAGTTTTATGTCATTGTCTTCCTCAACTTTTTCTTATTTTAGTCTGTACTTGTCTATTTATTGAGCTTAAGTTGATTATGACTGCCTTGATGAGAGAAGAAAGGATTGATGGGTAAATATCGAATATTTCTCAGAGAACGTGTAATTGCTTTCGTTTTCTCAGCTCACAAAATAAATTTTATTATATTGCCTCGAACTTTATCTTACAATAAACATCAGTTATAAGTGTAGCTCAAGTTGCTATTAATAAAATAAAATACAGAATCTGATCGATTGAATGACAAGTTTAATAGTCTTTGTATGCACCAAAGCTTGTGTGGCACAGTTCATTAAACAAGCATCAGCATCAACTATGTTTACTACCCATAATTAGTTGTGAAACAATGATATTATCTCTTATTCATCCTCGATGTGCATTTAATTAAGGCATAGTAGTGGATGAGTCTGGCGTTCAACTTCCTCACAGCATTAAAAAAAATACTTAGAAATTGTTTCTGTGAACAAAACCAAATCCAAGTATAAAACAATCAACACAATTTCCCTTTTGTTCAAAATGTTAAAACATCTGTTCCTGAAAGAGACATTTTATTGGGTTTTGTCATTTTATCACAAAAGAGTCTTGGGGCAAGCTCCTCTCCAACGTTCAGGTGATTGGCACTGTATTTATAATTAACACGAAGAAAATGTCTTTATTTATACACTCATCACATCAGTGTTTCAAGAGAAAAAGTATTGCATGAACCATTTGCAAAATATCAGCCTTTTAACATGGAAGACTATCATGGGGTTCAACGAGGCCTTCGTAGAAATCAATCAAATAAAAATAGTGATTTAAAATATTAAAAAAGGTTTAAAATATTACTAAGTTAGAACTTCCTGTTTGTAAATGCGATAAAAAACATTTTCAGTAATCACAAATGACAAGTTATGGAAATTCATTGGCCAATATGAGCGGGAATCCTGAAGTATTTCTTATATTTATATGAAATATTTATTTAAGGGGGGGGGGGGGGGGGGGGTGAAATGCTGTTTCATGCATACTGATCTTTTTACACTGTTAAAGACATGGAATCCCATACTAAACATAGACAAAGTTTCAAAAGTTAAGGTGGACGTTTGATGGGAGTATTTCTTTGTCAAAAATACTACTTCCGGTTAGTCATAAGTTTCGGCAAGTTTTTTGCGTCATCATCATGCGTCCCCTTGACGTTAATGGGGGCGGAATTTCCTTGTATGGGCCTTACTACCGGAAGAGCGTGAGAGAGAGAGAGGGAGAGAGCGAAAGTAACAGGCTACGCCCATCAAAGCGCTGGCTCGTAGGCTGCGCTGCACAGGTGATGTGCACAATTACCAATGTCACCAAAAAAGTGCGTTTTTGGTTGCCAGACCAAGACAGTCCTGCACAGATTCCCCAAAAACCCCGCGGTAAGGCAACAGTGGATGGAATTTGCTTTTCCAGATCAGCAACTGAGTTGCGCGAATGTTTATGTCTGTTCGCTGCATTTCGGTGCCGACTGTTTCATAAACAAGGCCCAGCTCGACGCCGGATTTTCCAATCGCCTATTGCTAAAGGATGGAGCAGTCCCAACGATAAAGGTCCCAACGTTAGTACCGCAGGCGGTGAGTTAGACTGATTCAAATGTCTGTGTTTTTGCCTATGCCCATCAAGTAGCCCAAACATGATCACGTATAGTTAATTGATCAATGGAGCATGCGATGTGTAGTGCGTGTACATTTGTTTAGCTGGCCACTATATGTGTAACTTTATGTTTGTGTATTGTAAAAGCACTCCAAACAACAATACACAAAGAGTGGGGAAATATGTTGAACTAAATAAGCGTGCTTCTTCATTCAAATGTGCTACTATTCCGTGTCTTTCTATGTAAACACTAACTAATCCTGCTGTGCAAAACCAGTCCGCTTACTAACGTTACAATTGTCTACACAAACCACGCGTAAACACACACACACGTGCACAACTGCACTTCCCACATGTACACCTTCAAAGACAAAAATACGACGATATAATTCAAGTATAAATATGTAAATAACACAAGCCGCTAAGCATATTATATAGTTAGTGTATAACTTGTACCACATAGAGACGTCCTGCTCTAGTCGTTTTTGCTGCTGCTCCTGTTCAACTGCAGCCTCTGGGTCTGATTCCGGATCATAGATGTATGGCTGTATCTGATTAAAAGCCATATTTTTATTTTGAATAAAGTTTTTTCCCGCTGTTAGGGACGACACAGCTTTACGACGCACTCAACACGGCGGCGAGCACACGTCATTATTTAGCTCCGCTCACACGATACGCCCCCACCCGCTCGGCTTTTTTCGGAAAGACTCGGAACAGCGCATCTTTCTTATATAATTATAAAAAAATAAAGACTTTTCGGAGATATGCAGGATGCAATGCTACTCTATAGGTACTCAAGATTGACATGACACTGACTGAAACTGAGTGTTTCACCCCCCCTTTAAGATCTATTTTTTCCAGACATATAAATACAGGATTTGTATAGACACCAAACAACATTGTTAGTCAAACGCTGGTTAAAAGATATGTGCTGTTTTCCTTGTTGTAGTTTGTCACTGTGAGTCTGAATTCAATTTTTTGTCATTACTTTTGACATGACCTTTCATGACCTAACCCACTGTCCAATAGCCTTACACTTCTAAGGCCAATCAGATACCTCACCTGACACATGCTCAGTGGTGCTGACAGGTGGAGTAGATTGTGGTCTGGGAATGGCCTTGTTTCGATTGGATTATGAGCCGAGTGTGCTTGTGACTGATTGGATTAAAGCGAGCACTTAAAGTTGATTGGGTTACAGTGATGGATGGCCTCAAATGTTGACAGCACCTATCTCTGTTTCAAGCACATAGTATTCTGCCTAGATCAAAAGAATGTCAGATGTCAGACATGGGCTATTAGAAAACGAGGAGGTGGCATGCGTGATGTGAAATTTTGAGGGACAGTAGCCTTTGCTGTATCATGTTGACAACAGTATTTCATGGAAATGAGATTGTCTTTGTCCCTCTTCCTCCATTTTTCACATACACTCCTACAAAGGTCATCCGTGTCCCTGCAGTTCAGATCTGTATCGGGTGCTGCGTGATCTTAGGATCAAATATACATTAATAGCTGTGGGGTGGTGCAGTAGCCTGAGAATGATATCAGTGTGTGTGTGTGTGTGTGTGTGTGTGAAGGCACTGTGAGTGAGCTGAATTTAAACTGGGCACCGCAAAATAGGCGGCAATATTGCATTGTACAAAAATATTTAAAAAGTAAGTTACCTGGTTGCCTTAAAATTTTAAGTTCATTGAAATTAAAATTTTGAGTTAATACAATTAACATTTTTGAGAGTTGACATCACACTTTATTCAAATAGTATTACAATATTTTGAAAGCATATTGCGTAATTGTGTTTTATTTGTTATAATGCAGTGAAACATGCCATATTGTACTATTTTCATGATTTATCAAATTTTTTATGTGGTTTAGATCAACTTTAGTATCAACTAAAATGTTCAATATACTCAAAATTTTAAGGCAACCAGGTTACTTACTTATTTTAAGTTAAAGGTGGGGTAAGTGCTATCTGGTGACTATTGTTGAGATTTCAAATCACCAAAACAAACACGCCCCTACCCCAAAAAAGGGTCTCGGCCCTATTGTGATAGCTCCGCCCCACACATACGTAACCCAGGCAACGACTACGGCAGAATCTGTTACTAATCCAGGTCGAATATTCAATTAAAAAGTCACCCTACCATTACAAAAACACAAACCGTTTTCATGAACAACTCAGGCATGACAGTAGCCTAGAAATCTAGACGCACCCTAGCGGCAGCAAATTCAATTTGCCCGCAAGTGTGGTCTAGCAACTCTCAATTCCTATCTGAGCTGTATTCCTCAGAATCTGGACGGCCCAATCACATCGTGTAGGTAGGCTATAGAGTCGGCGAGCGGGGCCATAATGACGACGGCCGAGTTGCGTTTGCGTGCTTCTAGTAACACAGTCTTCTAGTAAACACAGAAACTGGCGAACTGCGGCGGTCTTTCGAATCAGCTCTGCCCGCGCCTCCGGAAGACTTGGAGTTAAGCTTTCCTCTGAGAAAAGAATAAAGAGCGGCACTGAAGTCATTCTTAAGAAGGGAAGATGTGTTCGGAGTTTAGCCGACCGGATACGGCGGTCAGCGAGGAGCGAGCTCTCCTTCACCGTCGTTGCTCCGGTTGGTGTAGCGCTATCCTATCGCGAGCAGAGGGAGTTTGAAAGACAACCGTTTATCCCGCCCCTCGGACTGAGCCCTGTCTATGGTGAGTTTCCAGACCAAACATCTTGATGTGGGTCTGGCTTGTCAGTCTAGCATGACAGTCCAGCTAAGGAACATATTATATTTATGACAAGATTAGAGTTATAGCGATCACAAAACACAAACCACTCTCATGAACAACTCGATAGTACACGAGCCAGCAGTCCAACTAACGACATATTACAATTATGACACGATTAGAGTTATAGTGATCATAAAAACACAAACCGCTCTCATGAACAACTCTATAGAACACGAGCCGACAGTCCAGCTAACGACATATTAAAATTATGACAAGATTAGAGTTATGGCGATCACAAAAACACAAACTGTTCTCATGAACAACTCTATAGTACACAAGTTCGATAGTCCAGCTAAAGATATATTACAATTATGACGAGATTAGAGTTTTAGCGATCACAAAACACAAACCGTTCTCATGAACAACTCTATAGTACACAAGTTCGATAGTCCAGCTAACGATATATTACAATTATGACACGATTAGGATTATATAGATCATGAAAAGAGGAAACAAACATATATTAGGAGTATAGTATCTTACCTGTTGGACACATTTTGTGAGCTGACGCTTGAAACCTTGAAACACTGAGGGGATTTAGATGCTCCATACTGTGTGGAAATGAACGGGTCTTAATCATCGTTGAAGTGAGCCACAATACGATCGCAAATGGACAAACAAGTGAACGTGACACACGAGCATAGTTAAGCAAAGGCCAGCATATATTATGCCGCCCGAGTCCTTTTTCTAAAATGGTTTTGAAATAACACTTACCCCACCTTTAAACCAGCAAAAGAAATTACAGTGTATTTATTAAACCAATTTCCTTTATTGTATTTACGCATTTTTATTTTTAACATATGACCATTTTTAACATGTTTTTCTCACTCAATGATAACTATGAGTCAACAAGAAAGAAAAGCATTTTTTATATTTGAATAATAATTATTACTACAGACCTCATGATCTCTACCTAGAGAGTCAGAAAGGTCTCACACTTTTTGCTCAGATTCGTCAAGATTCTGCAAATGTTATTTCGACATGAATTCAAACATTTCTCATCAAACTCTCCAAATGATCCGAGCTACCCTATCTGCATTCATTTCACAACTCTGTTCTAACTTTTTGTCAACAACTTGTGTTTGTTTTAGAAATGTCTGAGACACAATTGCTGCCTAATTTAGAGCTCAATTAAGTATCTGGAGCTATGAAAGAGCAAACTCCGAGCAATAAAAATGTACTCTGGGCTAATAATGTTAATTACTGAAGAAATACGCTGTTCAATGATTCATGGAGGTGTGAGCAAGCAACAAACTAAATAGGTTTAAAACTGAATATGAATAAACAAAACTCAATAAACTAATTAAAATAATAAGTCATGAGTGAACAAACATTTATCAAACTATTTCTGTGAATAGCTCTGTGAAATAAGATGCACGTGTGTGAAAACACCTCTTCACGGACATCTGGACAGACTGACAAGTTAAACGGGGTTAAATTACTCTGAATTTTGTCAGTCTGTTCCCAGATTAAAATCAACTGACTGTGTGGAAAAAAGGTACAATAATCCACACCAGCATCCTTCTGACTATCTTGGCATCTGTGCTGTTTTTTGTTGATTGAAACCCCTCCATCTTTTTCTTCTTCTTTACAGACAGAAGCAGGAAAAAGCAGGTCAAAATTTAAATAGCTCAAAATAGAACATCTGGCTGGGGCTCTGTCGCTCAGCTGTGTGTAATGAAATATGGAAATGGGGGGGTTACTCTTCAAAGAGAGCTGGAGCCCCTCCGCGGCACATGGCCCCACCATGGGCTCGTGGCAGCCCCACCTCCCCGTCCGTGCTGCGGCGTGCCGAGCGTCCAGGTGCCTCTGTGCTGGCACCGCCAGATCGTTAGTGCCTCCAGGCTGGCAGAGCCGGCAGCTGGCATCATTAAACTTCAAACCGAGCCGTGGTACCGCCGTGCCAGTCCTGGACCGCCCGTTTGGCCAGTGCTGCCAGCAACTGATTAGCGTCATGCTATTGCAGTCCCACCCAACCACTGCTCACCTGAACACGGTGCACGCTAACAGCTCACAGCTCGCTTGGTAGATATTGCAGAGTATTCGTGATGTTAAGGTAGACTGAACGTGTCACACGTTATATATCATATAGTTGCACTCTAGCGCACTCTCTGTTCGATATTACAGGGATGGTTCACGCAAAAAGGAAAATTCCTCCTTATGTCGTTCCAAACACTTATGACTTTCTGTTTTCTGTGGAAAATAAAACAAAAGGATTAATAATATCTTAAAGGGTTAGTTCGCCCAAAAATAAAATTTCTGCCATTGAATTACTCCCCCTCATGTCGTTCTAAACCGACATCGGAACTCAAATAAAGATCTTGCTGATGAAATCTGAGCGCTCTCTGACCCCTTCACAGTTTATTTCCAACCCTAATTAAACACACCTGAAGCAGCTGAATCAAGGTCTTCAGGATTAACAATGTTTTAGAGATGGTTGGAGCTATACTCTGCAGAACAGTGGCCCTCCAGGACCGGAGTTTGACAGGTGCCACTGCAACTTTGACACTTCAAAAAGTTAATGATCGGAAAACGAATCCATATGAATTGAGTGGTCAAGTCCAAATGTTCCAAATGTTTTAAGATGAACAGATTTCCTTTAGGCTTTTACTCACATAACAGAAACTCTGAAACCCAACTTGATGCACAAGGACGAACCGGTTGCTGAGGCTTAAATGTGCGGTGTAACCAATGGGATTCATTATTGTGTGTTGTGTGTAACTGTTAATTTGAACGTCATTCAAGTTCAGCATTCTGGGAAGGCAGCGCTGCATTTGAACCGATTTGAACGCAGAAATGACGGGAAGCTTCACAAAATCGCTTCAGTCACGTCGCAAAGTGGATTTCCACGGCCACTGCTGTCACAGGACTTCACCAAATCATACCAAAGAAGTGTGTTTTTGACGGAGCGGTCCCAGCGATAAAGGTTTGGTCCTGCTTTGGAAGCAGCCGGTGAGTAAAACTGCTTCAAATGTCTATGCTGTTGGCTATCGTCGCGTGAGTAAACATCAGTAAACGTCACGATCACGTGCTTCGTCATTCAAATGCGCTAACGGTTACTCCATTGTTGTTCTATGTATAACGTTACACTAGTCTGACGTGCAAAACCATTTTGCTCGCTACTGCTAATGTTTAGTCGCATACAATAATCCATAAACCAAATCATGTCCTCATAAACTGCGAGTAAACACATACAAATGTTGTACACACAAAAAATACTTCACCGCTTTTTCATATTAAACTATGTTATTCCCTTAACTAAAATGAGTTTATACATACCTCTCTTGTCTCAGTGCGTGCACTTAATCGCTGAGACGCGGTGACATTCTGATAGCATTTAGCTTAGCCCACTAAGCCCAGTTCATTCACTATTTGCATGTATGAAAATTTGAAAAATGTACTGGTCAAAGTATTCTAAAAGTATAGTTTGTATGACTTGTGTAGCATGTCTTCTGAAGTGATATAATACTGATTTACAAACACGGACCCTTAACTCAAAAATCTGTGGTAGTTTCACGGAATCGCCGAAAATTCTGTGATGGGTTCTTGGAAGTGATGCCTATGTAAGTCAATGACAGGCAGCATCCGTGGTCCACACACGGATTCCTAACACACATTTAATTATTTGCATTTGTAAAATTAGACATTTATAGCCTACTTTTATATTTTGGAGCAACTAACTCCACTCCTACCCTAAACCTACCCACTCAACAATATAAAACACATAACAGGCAAATAAATGTACAGTCACAGTTATTTATTGCAAAAACAGACCAGAAACAGTATAGAAGTATTAACTCATGTTGCATTCCAAGTCTTCTGAAGTCATACGATATCTTTATGTAGTTGATCTTAATGTTTTAATCGTTGAAATGATGATCGCGCTCCACACACGCACTCGTTATGATACAGACGACTCTTCAGCATGACGCGATCGGTCACAAGACACAAGAGAGCCAATGGCATTTTACAATCAAAGCTGACGTAATGACACACCTGGTCACGCGACATACAACAGCCAATGCTGTCAAACCTGATCTGATAATCTAATGGCGGCAATATTTGAAATGTATTAATATTCGCCGGATGGACTCGACGTTTCTGATCGTTTTTGGGGATTTTCTTCACACAAATCAATCGTTTGGCCTCGGAACACTTGGAATATTTGTAGTTTCTTCATAAATTGTGCCTACAGTATCTGTGAATCTGCCTGTTATATCCTGTTTTTTATAATACACAAAGGGGTAGGCTTAGAGAAGGGATTGAGTTACGTGTTTAAAACATGTCTGAATAAAAAGAAATGTAAATAAATTATGCTGACTGAATCAAACTGACGAATATAAGGTGTTGGAACAGGGAATCCATGTGTGGACCACGGATGCTGCCTGTCAATTACATACATAGGCATCACTTCCGTGAACCCATCACGTAATTTAAGGCGATTACGTGAAACTACCATGGATTTTTGAGTTAACGGTCCATGTTCATTTTACGGAAATCTGTGAGATCAGGTTGTAATATAACCTTACAAAAATAGTAAAGCTACAGGCACTGTTCATGGTTAGTTCATGTTAACTAATGCATTAAATTACTGCACTGTTAATATGAATAGATTCAGTAATATACACTCTAAAGATGCATTAATATACTCTAAAGGATTATTAGGAACACCTGTTCAATTTCTCATTAATGCAATTATCTAATCAACCAATCACATGGCAGTTGTTTCAATGCATTTAGAGGTGTGGTCCTGTTCAAGACAATCTCCTGAACTCCAAACTGAATGTCAGAATGGGAAAGAAAGGTGATTTAAGCAATTTTGAGCGTGGCATGGTTGTTGGTGCCAGACAGGCCAGTCTGAGTATTTCACAATCTGCTCAGTTACTGGGATTTTCACGCACAACCATTTCTAGGGTTTACAAAGAATGGTGTGAAAAGGGACAAACATCCAGAATGCAGCAGTCCTGTGGGTGAAAATGCCTTGTTGATGCTAGAGGTCAGAGGAGAATGGGCCGACTGATTCAAGCTGATAGAAGAGCAACTTTGACTGAAATAACCACTCGTTACAACCGAGGCATGCAGCAAAGCATTTGTGAAGCCACAACACACACAACCTTGAGGCGGATCGGCTACAACAGCAGAAGACCCCACCGGGTACCACTCATCTCCACTACAAATAGGAAGAAGAGGCTACAATTTGCACAACCTCACCAAAATTGGACAGTTGAAGACTGAAAAATGTTAAGTCTCGATGTCTGTTGAGACATTCAGATGGTAGAGTCAGAACTTGGCGTAAACCGAATGAGAGCATGGATCCATCATGCCGTGTTACCTTCGTGCAGGCTGGTGGTGGTGGTGTAATGGTGTGGGGGATGTTTTCTTGGCACACTTTAGGCCCCACCTGACTATTGTTTCTGATCATGTCCATCCTTTATGACCCCCATGTACCCATCTACTGATGGCTACTTCCAGCAGGACAATGCACCATGTCACAAAGCTTGAATCATTTCAAATTGGTTTCTTGAACATGACAATGAGTTCACTGCACTAAAATGGCCCCCACAGTCACCAGATCTCAACCCTATAGAGCATCTTTGGGATGTGGTGGAACGGGAGCTTCGTGCCCTGGATGTGCATCCCACAAATCTCCATCAACTGCAAGATGCTATCCTATCAATATGGGCCAACATTTCTAAAGAATACGTAGAATTAAGGCAGTTCTGAAGGCGAAAGGGGGTCAAAAAGAGTATTAGTATGGTGTTCCTAATAATCCTTTAGGTGAGTGTATGTGTGAGTTAACGTGAACAAAGATGAACTAATGCTGAACACAGATGTTGTTAATGGTTAGTTCATGTTAACTAATACAACCTTATTATCAAGTGTTACCAAGTGTTTTTCTACTAAACATGAATTGCCTCTTATGGTGCTCTTTTAAAGCACATTCATTTTCTTTGTAAACATGGCGACCAGAATATTCTCCAAAACGCACTTGTTGTGTTCCACAGAAAAATAAAGTCCTACAGGTTTAGAATGTTGTGAGGGTAAGTAAATGATGACTGAATTCTTTTTTTTTTTTTTTGGCTGAACCTTTCCCTTACTGATTGACCATACTGTATTTCCTGTTCTTTCTGCATCCCTCTACTCTTTCCGTGTTGGCTGGCGTTCCCGCTGACTTCATAGTTACTCCCTGAGCGTGTAATTAAGTCGTGAATGATAACGGTTCAATTATTTGCCCAAACGTGTCTCTATGGATTCATTACACACTCACTGATGATGGAAAGTCCCTTGATTCATTCCACAGAGAGGAAAGAAGGAAAAAAGAGAGATGACGTTCTTGACAATGTGTCTTTGTAGGCTTTGTTATTATAGCATCATTTTCTCTTTCCAAATCAGATAGGTATGATGTGTTTTTGTGAGAACGGCATGTCAATAGGATGACTGATCTGTTAACATTCGAAGGTAAATAAGGACAATAATAAAAAAAAAAAATGAAAAAGCTTTTTTCCAAAGCATTGACAAAAAGCCTAATACATTGCTCCACATAAATCCTTTACGGCGAAACAAATAACTAATATTTACATATAATGATTAATGATAATAACAATAACACTGCTAACAATAATACAATAAAATAAAGATTTTGATAGTTTTTAATTGACATCAAAAGTTCAGCAAGCACAAATGACTGTTTGTGTGTCTATACTTTTGGCCTTATGGTGTAAGTGTTCATTGCATTGTTCAAATCAATATGTAGTGAATTGAAAACAAAGAACCCCCTGAAAATGCATTTGAAATCTCGATTTTACAGGATTAATTTGACACTGTGGTACGTGAAAGCCTGGTCTCCAACTGTTTCTCTGGACCCCTGGGAAGAAGTCTGGTGCTGACCTCCCATCATGCCTTGCAATGCCTTTGACTGTTGTCATGGTGATATGGCCCTACTGCTGAAGCCAGTGGTCATTCTGAGTCTCGCAGGCTGTCATTCCACAAAGCGGGGGACTTCGAGCTGGCTGAATCAGTCCATGCTCGAGAATCGTGAGTCCATTTTATCCAAAATGGCTGACTATCTGGTTTTATTGTCATAAAGGGGTTAAGGGTATTCTGCTCTTGGCTGCAAACCCACAGCGCTTATGAAGAAAGTGTCTACTGTTGCAGCCAGGACTGCAGTATTTCTACTTTATGGGACGGGTGAGGATTGCTTAATGTGCCATTGTGGATCCGGCGGGAGCCATGTTGACGGACGCGAGGTGAAACAATGCAGTTTCGTGGCTGTTGTGGAAGATCTTCCTTTAGTCATAATTCAGACATACTGGTAACGAGTGCGTGCTTACAAACGTGATTAAAAAAAAACTGGAACAGTTCTGAAATGAGATACTCCCTGACAGGGAATGAGACAGATGTAGGTCTCATGGACCCTTTAGAGTTGACTAATTATTTATTTATTTATTTTCATGTTTATTAAGGGCTTCATATTGCCTCCTGTGTCGACGCTTGTTTTGTCCCCATAGAGGCAGCAGTTATTGATGTTCGTTTCCCTCACATGTGTGGTATTAGTCGACATGAACGTGATCGGTGAAAATCAACACATGCGCTACGGTTTGCAGTAAATTCAACAAATTAACATCATTAGGTCCTTCAGGACATCCATTCTCATGGATTAGAGTCATTTACTGGGATTGGACCAGTCACCCACAGGATGAGCAATACAGGAACAATCTAATAAACTTGTGTAGTGTAGAGTTTGTAGTAGAATTTACTGCAGGGCAAAACACACACAGAGCACACTGACCATTACACAAAAAGCTTTTCTTGGAATTTTGGTTGCTCTTTTTTATATATAATTTATATAAAATTTAGTGGACTATTTAGTTTTGTTCAGGTGTCAACATATTTCGGGATATTGACAATAAAGACAATAGTTGTGAACAGGCACAGAATTTGTGTAAAAACATGAAATCTTTTATATAAAGTTTGGGCTGAGTCAGTGAGATCTGCAAAGGTGTAATGTTGTAGGCTAATGTTACAATACAATCGCTTGTTTTGAATAAATGTTATTTTAAACTTTCTGTTCATCAAAGAATGCTGAATGTATGCTGAAAATTTTAAGAAGGAAAACTCTTTTTAACACTGATAAAAGGAAATATTTCTTGAGCATCAAATCAGCCTAGTGATTTCTGAAGGATCATGTGACACTGAAGACTGGAGAGTAATGATGCTGAAAATTCAGCTTTGCGTCGCAAGAATAAATTGCATTTGAAAATATATACAAATAGAAAACAGCTATTTAAAATTTTAATGTTTCACAATAGTACTGTTATTAATGTTTTATCATTCAAATAAATACAGCCTTCATGCGCATTAGACTTGAAAACAATGAAAAATCAAAGAATTTCTCAAATGACAAATTGGATCAGCTAATTTTTAGATCATATGAAATAAATGTGACAAATGTTAACATGAGAGAATAGTGCTATACAACAAATGTCGTAAAACAAGAATTCTCGGAGAATTGGATGAGACACGTTTATATTGATATCTGACTTTTGATTGACTTTGGTATCTTGGGAAATCTGAGCCTAGTTTAAGACATTGTCAAGGAGACAAATGTGTATTTTTCCCAAGAGAAGCATTGACTCACCGCTTAATCTCCATTTAATATCTGCAAAGGCAAGCGAAATATTAAAGAGATAGATCACCCCAAAAACAAAACCATAATTTACTCACCTTCATGTTGTTCCAAATCTGAGTAAGCGTAACACAAAAGGAGATGTTTGGCAGAATGAAAGCCTCAGACGTAATTTACTTTCTCATCTCCCTCTGTGTTCCACAGAAGAAAGAAAGTCAGATGGGTTTAGATTAACCTAATGTTAATTTTTGGATGAACCCAAAGAATCATTTAAAGAATCCGTGATTTTTATTGACTGTGCAGTTTGTCTTTTCCGTTATAAGACTTTTCCATTTTGAGGATTTCACTTCCTTGTGGTATGCGTTACTACAAATCAATTGTCCGCTTCTTAATTGATCACATGAGGATCTCTGTTGTCATTCATTCGGTCTTGACCCTCTCTGTAAGCAGTTAACCTGTGCTACTGTGAAGGGTCCAAATGAGCAGGCCAGAATGGGCCGCAGGGACAGACCGTGGGGAGGAGCGGTGAGAATACATCAGAACCTCTGGACTCCATCTGTCACCAGAGAAGGTGGGGGTTTGCGGGACGAGTGGAAGACAGGTGGACCCACCTCACCAGCTGCCGGGACATCAAACACCTGTGCCGATGCGGTGGACAAACTTTCTTTATCTCTTTCTGCAGCTCCATCAAACAGGTCTGTTTAATGAGTGTTTATATATTTTGAGTTGCATTTAACATTAAAGCCCATAGAGGGCGCTATTACACTGAGCGGCGAGTCTTCAAGGCCTCCAGCGGGGCATTGAGACATGTGGCCACTTCCTGCATCTTTTGCGAGGTGGTGGGGTGTAATGCATTATTATTCCTGACTGGTCCTCGCAGGAATCAAAGCGCAAGGCCTTTTTATATTTTTATACACTACCACCCCCTCAGTCTCCACGCTGGATCTAGCCCTGGACTCACGATTGCCACTGACCCATAGAAAGAGAGAGCGAGGGAGAGAGAGAGAGGCAGAAGGAGCACATTACTGATTCCAATGAACAGGCCTTTTCCATTTAGTTGTAAATTGATACAAGGACTGGACGAGAATTTTAAAAAACAGGCAATCACCCGTGCTTGATTAGGCTTTGTGCTACCAATTATCCATTACAATCTTGCTTCTGTGTTGCAAACAGTCATCATGGGCTTGACTGCTTCATTCCCTTGTAGAAATATGGTCCGTTTGGTGGTCAAGGAGAATCCGTGTTTCTTGATAAGGGTATTAGAGATAACCAGACAAATTAAAGAGGTATACTTAGCCCCAATTGTGTATTTTGCACATAATAATTTATTAATTATCATAAACTCTTGCTTCCTGAAAACATTAAAAAGTCCTAATTCAAGTCAGGTTTTACGATCCTCATGGGGACATTTGGTCCCCACAGTGTAATATAAACAAGGACACACACACACACACACACACACACACACACACACACACACACACACACACACACACACACACACACACACACACACACACACACACACAAACAAAATGACACAATTCGCTACAACAGGCTAGGTGTATCAATCAATCAAACTATTTATCAAGCACTTTAAAACAACCGAAGTGGACCAAAGTGCTGTACAGCAAAAATCCATAACTCATAATACATACAATACAAATAAATAAACAATAAAATGAAACAAAATGTCAACGTCAGGTGGTGTCAAAGCCAAGGAGAAAAAGGTGGGTTTTTTAGACATGGTTTAAAAATAGACAGCAAAGAGTCCTGTCTAATGGTTAGTGCAGATCATTCCACAGTTTAGCAGCAGGCAAAGGCACGTCCTCTCTGAGCTTGCCCTTTGTTTTGGGCACATTCAGGAGCAGTTGATCAGCTGAGAGAACGGGTATAGGAGCTCAGAGATGTAGGGTGGGGCAAGACCATTCATGGATTTAAAAAAGAAATCATAGAATTTTGAAGTGGATCCTAAAATATACAGTGGAGTGAGGCTAAAATGGGTGGAATGTGCTCATGTTTACAAGTTCCAGTTAAAAGGCGGGTTGTAGCCTTTTGTATTAAGTGGAGACGGGTGACAGAAGACCCCCTTACCCCCATACAGTGCACCACAGTAATCCAGCCGAGTGGTAACAAAGGCGTGGATTACTGTCTCAAAGTGTTGCCTCAGAAGAAAAGCCTTTATTTTGGCCAGCTGCCTCAAAAAAAGCTTGATTTAACGACTGCCCTAATCTGACTGTCGAGTTTAAAGCCAGAATCAATTCTGATCATTAACTCTCGCTCAAGTTTTTCCAAACCTTCAAAAGATATTTTGAAGAATATGGGTAACCAAACAGGCACTCTAGACTTCCATAGTATGCAAGTCAATGAGGCCCATCAACTGTCTGGATACCAACATTCTTCAATATATTTTCTTTTGTGTTCAGAAAAAGAATGCAATTCATACAGATTTGGGAGAACTTCAGTGCGAGTAAATGAGAGAATGTTCATTTCTGGGAGAAGCGTCCCTTTAAGAGGGTATTATTCTATTTGTAAAATAAGCTATTTTGAAATGGTCTATTTTAATTTTGTAACTATCATTTATTGTTATGCATTTTTAACTTGCTATCTCAGGTTTTCAGTGTGTTTAACAAATAGAACTATTGCTCCATTAAAACCAAAACAAGAAATATCCCTTACTCTCATTTCTCATGAAAGACGGTCACGATGAGAGGCGAGGGATAATTCATTCAGGCCTGAAACTTAAGAACACCAGTTGGATATAATTAGACGACACTGTTCATATTTGTGTATAAGAGACAATTACGTGAAACCTTAGCATTGGAGCAGACAAGTCATTAGGCCTAAGTTTTGAGGCGATAATAACGAGCATTTTAAAAGCTCCCCCAATCGTGTCATATTAAAACATAGCGATTCTCTCTTTCCTGTTTTTCTGTCGCTGGGGTGAGGAAACGTGTTAAGACAAATATTAGATAGTCTTGGCAATTACCCACGCTTTCGTATTGGAATAACAGGCTCGCTGTGTTTATACATAAGATTTACCAAGACATCTGAGTCTAGGTGCACGCTGGGTGGGCGCCAGGGGAATACAGAGTTTGAGCGTTTGCCTTTTGCATGTCTGTCTCCTCCTCCGCAATGCAAAAAATCATGTGTTACTTATGGTGAAGTGATAAAATAATGTTAATGATGGCTGTATGAGAGATCCCATGCTACAAATCACTTACAAAGATGACCATCTTTTAAAAAGATGATACAAGATCAAATCCCATAAACTGTCAATAGAAGCGAACATTACACCGACCATGTTGTTTAATGATGCCGGTCATGTTTCGTATAGCCATTTGAAAACGTGGTCGGGTAGATGGATTTCTTCCCGAATGTGTAATACACAGAAATGGAATGAAGACATAAATGGTTTAGGCTGTTGTATTATTTGAGTTTAAGGGGGTTTTGTGCTGAAAGATAGGTGAAGAAAGCGTTGCATGTGGGAAAAAGTATTGTTGGGGGAAAAATGTTCATTTTCCACCTCGACAGCTTGTAATGGGATGGGAGATACCTGTGAGAACAGGAACTAAACTCACAATCAGAGCCTGGAAATGGCCCTGGCCCAGTAACCGAGGCGATTACCACGGAACCTGAGACTTTCCACTCAGGGTTTGTAGTGAAACGTTGTGGTCTGAATATCAATAGCCGTTCCATGCTATTTCAAGCTTTCTAATAGCTAGAAGGAATTCCTCATCATTCATCTTAAGCGCAGGGGTGAACAATTTCATTTTAACATAGGTGGAAAACAACGTTTAGGATCTTATTTTAAAAGCATACAGTTCCCTGAGCTCTTTGATGACTCCCCTGCATGATGAAAAAGACCAGCCCAGTCCATTGTGAATTTCCCTGTTTTTCCTCTAATGGTTAGGGCTGGTTTGTTCTGGCGTTTCAACAATGTTGGTTTACCTGCAGGTTCATATTTATTTAGCAGACATTCTTATCCAAAGCAACCTACACATGATTCAGGCAATTTGTCATACGAGTGAACAATATTCTTGGCAAACATAGCCAGGGTTAAAGTAAGAGCAGAGGTTAAATGCGAGGAAAAAAGAGCAACTTTAACATATATATTTTAAATAGTTGTTTTTTTAATTATTATTAATACACGGCTCTGTGAAATACTTGATTCTGATTGGTCAATCGCACATTCCAGCGGTATGTTATGTGAGGGATAATGTACACCCAGCCGGTTGTTATCGCAGAATAAACCCCGACAGAGTGATCAGGACCCCGACGCGAAGCGGAGACAAATACAATCGGAATTATATTTAAAAAGTCCAGGCTAACGTTAATCCCAGCAGTAGTTGTAGTTGTGTTTGAAGTCCATAAAAAATGTCCGTCAAATAACGTGCTCCACACGACTCCGATGGGTTAGCCTTCTGATTCGAATCGATGTGTTTGTGTAAGAAAAATATCTATATTAAAAACGTTATAAAGGAAACCTGCCTTGATGTCTTCCATTGTAACCCACGGCTGCTTAAGCCACAAGATGGCGCCAGCATTAAGCATAGAAGTAGTACCGGTTGTTATCCGGAATTATTACACGGCTCTGTGAAATACTTGATTCTGATTGGTCAATCGCGCATTCCAGCGGTATGTTATTTCCAGATAACACCCGCTCATACGGGTACTACGAGTTATCTTGACCGGTACTACTTCTATGCTTAACGCGGGCGCCATCTTGTGGCTTAAGCAGCCGTTGGTTTCAATGGAAGACTTCAAGGCAGGTTTCCTTTATAACGTTTTTAATATAGATCTTTTTCTTACACAAACGCATTGATTCGAATCAGAAGGCTCTATTAACCCATCGGAGTCGTGTGGAGCACGTTATTTGACGGACAGCTGCATTTTTTATGGACTTCAAACACAGCTACAACAACTGCTTGGATTAACGTTAGCCTGGATTTTTTAAATATAACTCTGATTGTATTTGTCTGAAAGAAGAATGTCATATACACCTACGATAACTTGAGGGTGAGTAAATCATAGGCTTGGTTTCATTTTTGGGTGAACTAACCCTTTCAGCATTCATTTTCAACATTTAGCATATGGCAAATCTTCAGCAATATATAAAGGCTTAAAGCAGGTTGGAACTGTTTTTCTTTGCGGAAGTTTTGCGTAAGAGCTAATTAAATATTTAATCTCATGAGTCCTATCGCGATTCTTTTCCACCGGCTGTGAGGTGACGACCATGTCCCAAGATTCTGAGCTCAAACTTGGCATCATCAAACTACACCTTCCCTTACGCAACAAAAATATATTTCTCAATATATTAGTTGACAATATATTTCATGTGTCTCCATATATTGTGAAATTTACATGGTAATATATCATATGATATATTATATAATAATATATTATATATGCAAGTTATATATTGCAATATATAGGACAATACTGCAATTATTGCCGTTTTCATATATTGACTAAATACATATCATTATACTATTCAATATATTGCTATGTATATTGAAATATATCCTACAATATATGAAATTATATATTGGAAGAGTCATTGTATATATATGTAAATATATATGTAAAATTATATGAGATAATATACCTCAGTGTACTGGATAATATAATCAGATTTATATGGGAACATGTCTTAAATATATTGATTTATATTACATAGTATATAATTATCATATATATTGTATACATGGTAAATATGAAATAATCTAATGTACACTGTCTGTCATATATTTTAAAATATAACAGATTAAAATATAATATAGAAATTAGGGCCGCGACTCGATTAAAAAAATTAATCTAATTAATTAGAGGCTTTGTAATTAATTAATCGCATTTTAATTGCATGTAAATATTTGACCTGAGAACAATGAGAAGTAATTTTTCACATGTATTTTTAGTATACCATTGAATAATGACTGAATACATAAGCTTAATCAACAAAATATTGTTTATTTATTTCAGTCCAGCAGACCAGTGCATGTTTGCCAGTTTAGCAAAAGCATTTTTGTGATATTTGAGGCTCAATGTGCTGCGGTGATACGCGAATTCCTTGTTGTATAGCTTGCACACAACCATGCTCTTGACGACGCTTCCATTCTTTCGTTTTTTAAAACAAAATTTCCCATCCACGGGGCCGAGCAAAGCAGTCTCATCAGCTTCTTCGTTCCATAGCTTCGTTCATGTTCACATCATAGACCGTAAAAAAATATGGACGACTCGACATCATCCGTTTCCGCTTGGCAGATTTGAAGCTTTCAGGCGGGGGTGCACGGCGCGGACATCTTGGGACCGAGTCTGCGCAGTAGCGATTTCGGGACCGGAGTTGCGCAGTAGAGCGCAGGAAGTAGAGCAGGAAGTACAGTCGCGATATCAAAAGCCCGCCTACACTCTCGCAGATGCAGAACAATTAATAATGTTGGTGTGAAATAAACAGTTATGGAAATGTAGAAATTAAAGCTAAAGCTCTAATCTGCTCCCAAAAATTTCGAAAAAAGTCCGTTAGTGCCTCAGTGACAACTTCACTCAGAGAAGCCGTCAGTCTCAGCTGTCAATCATGACGTCACACCCCCCGTTTTTATAGCATCAAATAACTAACTCAAAGTAAACTTATTTTTAAAACGAACACCTGAAATGAAATCATCGTGATGATAACTGCCTTTAGTGACATAAACTAACGTTGGGGAAACATTTTTGAAGTGTAATTTTATTATTTAGTTTGCCTCGCGTCCATTAGAAAACACAGAGGGGCGGCTATACTGGGACCGGTCACCGGGGGGCGATCGAGGCGCGAAAGCTTCAGTAAATGAGAGGGAGACTGCAGGCTTGGTTCACATGGTTCGTTGTTGTCGTGACTCCGGAGCGCTAGTTGGTGTTCCAGTATAATTGGTCCGTCGAAACTCATTCATTGAAAAACGTTCCGCGGTGCAAAAATAAGTGTGGTAAATTTTTTTTTTTTTTTTTGCGTAATTAATTAACGCGTTAAAGTCACGTAATTAACGCGTTAAAGTCACGTAATTAATTAATCTTAATTAACGCGTTAAAGTCCCGGCCCTAATAGAAATATTTTCTAAATATAGAAAATATATTGAATGTCATGCACCATCATATTTTCTAAATATAGAAAATATATTGAATGTCATGCACCACCTGATTTGGGCTATTGTTAATCAACCTCTGTAAACATATGCAGGAGCTTGCTTAACTCACAAAAAATACTTTGTTTCAATAAACATACATGAAATAATTCAGTTTTGTTTGTATATCAATGTATTTTAATATATGAATCAATATATAGCAATAGGTTGTCCATCCATATATTGCTATATATTTTCAAATATATGAGGAAGTTTCTGATACATTGAAATATATTTTCTAATGTATTGCAATATAAATTCTAGTATATTGCAATATATTTTTGTTTCGTAAGGGTTTGTTTTGAATAGGAAATCTTTAGCGGACAGAAAAGTTACATAGTGCAGCTTTAACATTAAAAACTGAAAAGTTTTGAATCTTACAGTGATTCAAACAGATACTGACAGTTAAGGTTCAAGGAAATGTAAAAAAAATGTATGCAGCTATAAATGTGTAGGCTATAAATTCAGTAATTATGTACATGCAAAGTACATGCAAACATCTATTATGTGAAATAGCTTATTCATGACAGTACTAAATAAAAGAAGCTAAAATGCAATTTTTATGATCCCAGCTCCCTTTCATTTTGTTAAAATTATTAAAGTTTTTCATATTCTGCAAGGGCTCTGAAAATGAGCAGAAATGTATACCTTTAGCCTGGCTCTGTCCTCCTACGTACTTCCGCTCAATTTTCATTTTCCTTCAGTACTACGTCTGGGACTGCTGTGTAGTCTTAGGTGTTCTCCGAACAAATTTTTACCGGTCCAATCAGCGAACAGAGGGAGTGGCTGAGAACGATGACGTTGATGTCGAGCACTAGTTTGAGATGTAGTTCAGTAATGGCGGCGGAGAAAGATGCAAACTAAACCATTCATTGCATTGTTGCACCGCAGCCGAATATCCAGAAGTTAAAGCCCCGAGCAATAACTGTCTTTGCTGGGGTTTGTTAGTGGCCATGATGTTGTGGCCCTCCAACAGGGTAAATTCGGGAAAAGTTTGATTTTCCAGATCGCTTCGTTAGTTGGCTGAAGCTATTCGGACGGTAACTGTTTGTCGTGGGGTTTGGAAGGTATTGCCATCATTTAAGTTACAGGGACTGGTCAGTTATTTTATTGCCGTCCGTCTCTCACCACCCACGTAAAAATCCCCGGCCGAGTTACCTACTGCTTTTGACAAACGCAAGGTCGTGTTGATGCTACCCGAATCCACATCTCTGAGTTTTCAACAATATATCACTTCAAAATTCACTGTTTGTAATCATTTTTGACCACTGCAGAACACCATACGGTTGCTTTGCTGTTATTAGGATGCATTTATAGACTTTATAGACAAGTATTTAGAAGACCAATATATTTCATCACCGCTCAAACAAATTAAAATAAAAGCACTTAAACATTTGAATTGGTCGGTTATTTATAGCAGCATTTATTATCATACCAAGCATATGCGATTTTATTTACAGCATACAATGATGTTACAGACCACGTGAACGACGCGTTCCCGATCACAAAGCTCTCCCGTCCACCGTGGTGTGAATAAATCACAATCCGAATGCACGAGTTTTAGGTTTTATTCTATAGTTTTATTACTGAGGTGGCATGCACATGTGCACTTTTATTTTGTTGGATTTCCATGAGTGAAACAGGCGAAGGGCGCATGACATACGTCACGACCAAATGTTAGCGCTTTGGTTATGGCAGATCCAGAGTGGCTCAGGGCAGATCCAATAGTTTTAAACTTCAACAGGGTGCCCGCCTTCGCGGAAATAAACCCTTGTCAATGAAGAGTGGCCAGACTCTACGTACAAATGAAATGTACGAGAGTCTGGTAAAACCAGGCTAGTGGGGTATAGTCCGCTTTTACAGACTGTAAAATTGCTGTTTACATTAATGTTTCAAGTAATTGTAATTAATTGTAATTTGATTACAAGACAACCCATTTAAAATATAAATGAAATCAAATTTTTTATTTTATTTTAAATACGCAAGTAATGCCTAGTTCCAGTCAACCCGTGTTTTTCCAACCTTACCCGTGAAAGTGCACTGGAACGGCAGTCAAACCCGTGAACTCATGCTAGATCGATGTACTCTTAGTTACGAGTTCTGACATCACATAGCCCGCAGAACAACAATGGGAAGAACCTACGGTATGCGGTGTTTATTGAAGTTAAAATAAGGTATTGCTCTACCTTTATTTATCCGCAAACGTCATGCATTATCAGCACCTTTTCTAGCGTTAGCTAGTTTCCAGTCCATTGAGTACAAGAATAAATTAATACCAAATAGGCTACATTTCCATATAATATTTCCATAAAATAAAAGGTATAACAGTTTCTCTTGCCTTATGCACTGTTTTTTTCTCAAAAGGAGGGAAGTAAGCACCTTTGGCGATATAAATTATTATATGAGTATAAGCACCGTAAGGTCCTGCAGGTTTTGTTTACATCATGCTACCACAATTTCTCGCGCTCAGGCAGTTTGGCGTGACTTTGCCTGGGCAAAGTCTTTTGTATATTTCAAGGAATATTGCAACTTAAAATAAAATAAAAAAGGTGTTGAATGGGTTTGCCCTCCCTGACAGGAAGTTATCCCCAAAATGAATCCATGGCGTGCCATTTCCAGGAGTTTTATCCTCACGTTCTCCATTAAGATCTTTGGCGCATCTGGCGCAATAGTCATGACAAATGTTCAAATTCTCCCATATCCACGTTTTATACAAGTTTAATTCCATTTCCAGATATTGCCTTCATTTTTCTTCCACATTGTCTTTACTTTAACGGCAATTGACATTCCCACGAGATTCCTTCTCAGCCTGCTCACCTTCCCCATCTGATTCTCATCTAATATTCACGCTGGTGATGGACATTCACCGATTGCGTGGGGACCATTATGCCTATCTCCTGATCATCCGTTATCTGTGCCTGAACATATTGGGTCATTGATTTGAGGAATTGTGGAGCTCCGTGCCATGTGTCAGAAATGGAAACGGGGAGAGAGAAGGTGTGGGCTTTCTGAAATCACCTTCTCCTGTAACCTGTCATCTTTTACACCAGAGCACCAAGTCTCATTCTGCTGTTATGTTCATGTCTTTATTTGAATAGCTTAAAGGAACAGTTCGCCCCAAAATAAAAATCGGTCATAATTTACTCACCCTCATGCCATTACAAACTTGTGTGACCTTTTTTCTAAAGAATCTATTTTCTAAAGTGTCTGCGTGTTTTTTGTCCATACAGTGAAAGTCCATGGGGTTCAATAATGTTTGTGTTACACAGAAAGCGCAAGAAAGTCATACAAGTTTAGAACAACATGAGGGTGAGTAAATGATGAAAATAAATGTTGTTTTTGTGTCAACTATCCCTAGATATATTCTCTTGTTTTGCTGTAGCACGGTGGTAACATCCTCCTGTTTTTGAAAGTTTATCTCTACATTCATCCGTTCCAAACATTGCGTGGTTTAGAAATCAAGAGAGCGAATGAGAAAGAGCAAGAAACTGAGAGAAAACGAAGGAGGATGCTTTTTGACCCTGGTGATTTCAGGTCACTCAACATAAGCAACAAGAAGCGAACACGCAGCTTCACCCACAAGAGGATTTACAGACATACATAAGTCTATCAGATAGAGAAGACGGGGTGGGGGAAAAAATAGCAAAGTGCAGAAAGGTCATAGGAAAGCTGTTAATAATGCAATAAAACATGTACACGTACACCCGCACACAAGAAAAGACAGGACCATCTGGTCTTGGACACGTCCTCTGTGGAGATTAATTGGTGATGTGTAGCTGTAGTCTCAGCCCAGCACCGGTGTTCAGTGTGAAGGGAAAGACATAGGAGAGGTGGGGGGTACTCCTGGTGATGCTATGGATCTGTACATCTGTTAGGGAGATAGGAACACACACAAGCAGGAGGAAAAGACCTGGGGCCGCAAATGGATGCTTTCAACGGATTGTGTGTGTGTGTGGTCTTGTCCAAGTGAGATTGTAGTACTCACATCAAACAAGCGGTCAGTCTGTTGTGTGTCTAGAGTGTATTCGGGTGTGATACATATGAAAAACGCTTTAAGCCAGGATACGAAGCATTGCGGGTTTTAGTGCTGCAAGATCAAAGTTTTTTTGCATCAAGGAATTAATATGGATTAATCTGTTGATGTTCTGAAGTGTTCTTTTACTGTATGTTATAAGGTGCAATCTTACAATCTCTGTGTTTTGCTTTTGTCTATCACTTAAAACGAGTAACACTATGAGATGAAAACATGATAATAAATAGTTTTTATATTTTATAATAATAATAAAACACTGGATACGGTTTCAAACTGATTTTCAATTCAGGTGAATTGCCACCACAGTCAATGTAACAATGTAAATTTAAGATTTAATGAAATAATTGCATTACATTTAGAATTTAATTCCAGTTTCATTCATTTAAATTCTGTTTAGTTTTAGAGTTGCTAGATTCTATTAGATCTATAAAAAATGTATCTTAAAATCCCAAACACCTTTTCTTCGTCTTAGCACAAAGTAGCAATGCTTCATTATAAGATGGACCTTTTTTTTTCTTTCTTATTTAATATATAATTTACTGATAAAACAAAGTCCAAGTCAAAAAAAGTGATCGTCATCTCTGAAGAATTTCCTAGTGGATATGCCTGTCAAAATTAATGTCAGGGAAAGTTATGCAACATGTTTTGTCGGTGACTTTATTCTTCTCTCATGTTAAAGCCCTATACTTGAAATAATCATATTTTGCACTTCTGAATACTATCGTATTGCATTTTTTCCACAGAACATACAGGGATATTTCTATAGGCCTATCTATAAACATTATTGTCAGAAAAGATTCTTAACCATGCATGTTGTGCTTCTGTGCATGTTTGTGTTGCGCTGCCGCTGGGCATATTTGCAGAGATGCATCACATCTGTCAATGGTTAACGCTCAAGTAGGAGTGGAGCTTTGCCTCGCGACTTAAAATGTTGCGAACACAACCTCAGTTCTGAACCCTGCTACACGCCTTCCTCACTGCCCTCAGGGAGATATTTCTGCCGCATCTCGTCTGTCCTTGTGAATTAGTAACATGCAGCGCTGCTAATGTGACTAATCAGAAACACACACACATGCAAACACACACAAACAAACACGTGGGTAAAGCCTGTGCACACCTGTGTGGTGACACGTTTAGGCCCTTCAACCTAGTGTGGAAAAACGTCCCAGAGGAACAGGGCTGAGTGTCAACCCCTCAAGATGGCTAATTACTGTTGATGAATCCTCCATATAAACCACATACAGGGCGAGACAGATGGAGAGAGAGAGAGAGAGAGAGAGAGAGAGAGAGAGAGAGAGAGAGAGAGAGAGAGAGAGAGAGAGAGAGAGAGAGAGAGAGAGAGAGAGAGAGAAAGTGCAAGACCAAATTTAAGGGTTGGGGTTTTCCCCACTGTCAGCGGAAATGCAGACACGTTTGTAAATCATGATACTTATTTTTAGGTGCATTTAAAGTCATTGTGAAGTCAAAAATCGAAATATGGAATATTGCAGTATTTACAGTATTATTAATGATTTACTGGTGCACTCCCATGAAATCAAAATGGAAGTTTTATGGTTTTTAGTATAAAATATACATAGAATATGTTAGCCTTCCTGTTATCTATAAGCATCAACTGTAAAAAAATATAGATGTATAGTGTCTGTGACGTCACCCATAGTATTCTGAAGTGCAGTTTTGAAGTGTAAAGTAGAGATGAGCCCGTGTTCTGACGGAACACCATACCCATCAGAATGGGATACGTAAGGAATAATGTACACCCAGCCGGTTGTTATCGCAGAATAAACCCCGACAGAGTGGGTCTTGCATCACTCTGAAGGGGTTTATTCTGCGATAAAAACCGGCTGGGTGTACATTATCCCGCTTATTACACGGCTACTAGTCTCAAATAAATAATTTTTAGACACAAAATATTGTCTCGAGATTAAATATTTTATTAGCTCTTACGCAAAGCTTCCGCGAAGGAAAACAGTTCCAACCTGCTTTAAGCCTTTATCTATTGCTGAGGATTTGCCATTTGCCCTTGCTAAATGTTAAAATAAATGCTGAAAGGGTTCGTTCACCCAAAAATGAAACCAAGCCTATGATTTACTCACCCTCAAGTTATCATAGGTGTATATGACATTCTTCTTTCAGACAAATACAATCTGAGTTTTATTTAAAAAGTCCAGGCTAACGTTAATCCCAGCAGTAGTTGTAGTTGTGTTTGAAGTCCATAAAAAATGCAGCTGTCCGTCAAATAACGTGCTCCACACGACTCCGATGGGTTAGCCTTCTGATTCGAATCGATGCGTTTGTGTAAGAAAAATATCTATATTAAAAACTTTATAAAGGAAACCTGCCTTGATGTCTTCCATTGTAACCCACGACTGTTTAAGCCACAAGATGGCGCCAGCGTTAAGCATAGAAGTAGTACCGGTCAAGATAACTCGTAGTACCCGTATGAGCGGGTGTTATCTGGAAATAACGTACCGCTGGAATGCGCGATTGACCAATCAGAATCAAGTATTTCACAGAGCCGTGTAATAACTTCGGTTAATGCGCATGCGCAGCAGTGCGCATGTGTTATATTTAAACGGGCGGAAGTGTTGGTGTATTATATTGCATATTATATATACATTACCTAATTGCATGCCTTGTACAATCACAAGAAATGTTGACAGACGTTTTCAATACATTATTTTTTGCAAGTGGCGTCGTAAAGTCACGTAATGTTGTCTTAAAACAGCATACCCCTTTATAAACAGTATTCATGTTATTAAACCAGGGGCTATCAAAACAGCATACCCCTTTATAAACTGTATTCATGTTATTAAACCAGGGGCTATCAAAACAGCATACCCCTTTATAAACTGTATTCATGTTATTAAAACAGGGGCTATCAAAACAGCATACCCCTTTATAAACTGTATTTGCAGTTTTGACAATGTAGGCTAAATTGACAGACCCTGTTATAAAACTCAACTTACGGTATGCTATTCTGGCAAAGTATGCTACATCGACAGAACACCGGCCGTTCCCATCTTGGCAGCGCGTCATCACGCGTCACTCCTGGATAATAGAAAATGGGCAAAGAGGCAGGACATGGGCGGAGCTGAGGTGACTTGATGACTAACAGACAGCGGACAAATGGTTATCCACCTGTCAATCAAAGTGGCCACGCCCTTAATTATGCAGAACTTTAAGGCTTTATATAATACAAATGAATGCGTTCGAAAAAATTCACCCCCCCTCACAGTCGTCATGAAGGTCAAATTAGCCGTATAGAAAGAAACCACAATTTGTTCCAGGCTGTAAACATGTTTTTTTCTGCTGTAAAGTTGGGCATTTTAACATGGGGCTCACTGAGATTCTGCTCCCTTCTGGAGCCTGTCCTTATAGTGGCCAGTCGATAAATGCCGCCATTTTTATTATCATTTTCATTATCATTAGATGATAAACGTTAAAATCATAGTCTCCACCAGTATGGATCAATGATTTTAATTATATCACTCTGCACTATTGAAAAGGCAATCAACTTATGTTTCATGTCGACTTAAAGTGTTAGTTCACCCAAAAATGCAATTGATGTCATTAATGACTCGCCCTAATGTCGTCCCACACCCGTAAGACCTCCGTTCATCTTCAGAACAGTTTAAGATATTTTATATTTAGTCCGACAGCGTATCTAAGTGTATGCCCACTTTACTGTCCATGTCCAGAAAGGGAATGAAAACACCATCAAAGTAGTCCATATGGGACATCAGATGGTTCATTAGAATCTCTTGAAGCATCGAAAATACATTTTGGTCCAAAAATCACAAAAACTATGACTTTATTCAGCATGGTCTTGTCTTCCTTGTTTGTTTTCAATCCTCAAATAAAGATTAAAACGCTCAGGAATCAGCACATCGATTCATGATTCGGATAGCTAATGTCACGTGATTTCAGCAGTTTGACACGCAAATCATGAATCGATACGCTGATTCATGACCATTTGAATCTTTGAGGATTGAAAACAAACAAGGAAGAGAAGACAATGCTGAATAAAGTCGTAGTTTTTGTGATTTTTGGACCAAAATGTATTTTTGATGTTTGTCTCGTTCTCAACCGCATTTGTACTCGGTCTTGTCTGGTCTCATACTTAGAGGACTCAAGGGACCAGACTTAGATTTTATCTCAAGACCAGTCAAGACCACAACTGGAAGGATATCACCACTGATTTAACATCATTGATGTGATTTGATGTAAAACTTAATGCTTTAGTAAGGAATAATTGATGACGGGCTGTTGAATTACTAGAAAAATAAGGCACACATCAGGTGGTGATGCAATTCCTTATTAAAATATATTTTTCATAAGTATCAAGATTTTAAATAACAACTAGAAATGGAACTTGTTGTACACCACATAGTACATCATGAACCACTGAAATCGCTTGATAATATATATATATAGGCCTTATATATATATATATATATATATATATATATATATATATATATATATATATATATATATATATATATATACCTGCTATTCTCTCTACATCTGTGAAATAAACTCTAATCTGTGATACTCACCATCTGAGTCACACTGTCTGAGTCTGTGTTTCATGACAGAGACCTTATATCTTACAATTACAAATGAGATGCAAACATTCTGGTCTGTGCAAACACATAAGTTCAACCTTTTAGAAGATATGAGTAAACTACCACCAAAACAGCTCAACGTTGGAATCATTACATATGGCATTCGATTTTTAATTAAACCTCATTAGAGGTAAACATGCATGCGGTGCTACCTGCACTTCTGTGGGTGATTGAGATAGAAATATTATCAGTATTCAAACTCATACAACATCTACATTTAATCGCTCTTCCTACCATCAACTCACTCTGTCTATCTATAGCATCTTTGGCCTGTTCATAAGATACTCAACATTTCACACAAAGCTGTGTCCTAGTACTTCATCAGCAAAAACGTAAAGCCCACAGCCTGTTGCAGAACAATATCTATTCATCCATTACATTCATATCGGGCCAATTCAGTCCATGTTGTGATGAAAATGGATGGAACTGGTTTGAGATCAAAAAGGGATGTATCAAAAATCTGAGCGGGAAAGCGAGCGCGATGGAAGAGCGATGGAGAGAGAGAGAGAGAGAGAGAGGAGAGAGAGAGAGGAGAGAGAGAGAGAGAGAGAGAGAGAGAGAGAGAGAGAGAGAGAGAGAGAGAGAGAGAGAGAGAGAGAGAGAGAGAGAGAGAGAGAGAGAGAGAGAGAGAGGTTAGCAATACATGGCCTGGATTTGATGGTCTTAGG